>NC_047125.1:24810682-24930682 GCF_902500255.1 Thalassophryne amazonica | reverse complement strand
GAGAGAGAGAGAGAGAGAGCACAAACAGACTGCAGGGAAGGAACAGAAAAATACTGACCATGCAAGAAGATGACTAGTGAGGGAAGCCACCAAAAGTCACCCATGTCCACTCTTAAGGAGCTGTAGGCCTCTGAGACTGTCTTGGTGGCTTCCATCACTAGCCAACTTTGCCCCCCAAAAATGGCTTTTGTAGGACTGTTATGAAGCTGTGTAATGCTTATCCAACAGGAAAAATAGCCCTCTGCACAAGTTCTCCAAACACCCAGGTGCCTTGGTGGCTTCCCTCACTAGCCACCTTTGTCTAAAAAATAGGTCTCTGTAGGACTCAGTTATGAAGCTGTGTAACGCTTATTCAACAGGAAAAATAGCCCTCTGCACAACTTCTCCAAACACCCAGGTGCCTTGGTGGCTTCCCTCACTAGCCACCTTTGTCTAAAAAAAAAAATAGGTCTCTATAGGACTCAGTTATGATGCTGTGTAATGCTTATGCAACAGGAAAATAGCCCTCTGCACAAGTTCTCCAAACACACAGGTGCCTTGGTGGCTTCCCTCACTACCCACCTTTGTCTAAAAAAAATGGTCTCTGTAGGACTCAGTTATGAAGCTGTGTAATGCTTATTCAACAGGAAAAATAGCCATCTGCACAACTTCTCCAAACACCTAGGTGCCTTGGTGGCTTCCCTCACTAGCCACCTTTGTGTAAAAAAAAAAATAGGTCTCTGTAGGACTCAGTTATGAAGCTGTGTAACGCTTATGCAACAGGAAAATAGCCCTCTGCACAAGTTCTCCAAACACATAGGTGCCTTGGTGGCTTCCCTCACTGCCCACCTTTGTCTAAAAAACAAAATAGGTCTCTGTAGGACTCAGTTATGAAGCTGTGTAATGCTTATGCAACAGGAAAATGTGCCCTCTGCACAACGTCTCCAAACTCCCGCATACTTTGGTGACTTCCCTCACGACCCCTCTTCCAGCATGGTTAGTCAGATTTTTGAGATCTGCCTTCTCCAGACAGATTTCCCGTACCGTACCATGCTGTTGGTATTTTGTAGTCTTGCTTGTGCAGACAATTGTGCAGACAAATTAGAAATGGATGTCAAAGATCAATCAAAGTATTGCCTAGATACACTTCCTGCAGTCTCCTGCATTGCTCTTGCACAGCTCATCCCTGAACAAGACACGGAAACTGAGATTAAAATATTAAAATGTCCTGCAGTCCTGTAACTTTACAGAACAAGTTATAATTTGTGCATTTGAGTGCTGCACTCATCCCTAAACAGGTAAACACCAACCAATCAATGTAAATAGTGTCTCTGCAGCACTTTGTTTTTTTTTTTTTGTTTTTTTGTAAAGCACACGGCAGAGGTCATTAGATGAGCTAATTACCCGAGTGCTTCTCGGTTGCTGCTGAGAAACCGAGACAGAATGCAGAAGGACTTAACACCAGGGGCAGGGAGATCGATCAGGTCATTCAAATTTAATGTCAGCTGTCAGCTGAGAGATACGATCTGTCAGCCACCTAGTGGCATTTACAAGAATTGCACACCGTAATGTTTTGTAGGCAAACATACTGGACCTCCTACACACGGAGCCGGTGTCGGCCGTGGTGCATCCGTAGTTGGAGAGCATGCTGGCTGACATGAAGTATTAATAAAGTATTAATAAGTAATAAAGTCCACTCAGTGAGATGAGCTGGTCTAACAGTCCTCAGTTGACATCTCAGTGTCACTGATTTCACCTTTGTTGTAGTTGCTTATGTGTGAGCTTGAAGTTTATCTCTGATTATTCCTCTTTCATGCTGATCTTTGATCCTTCTTTCTAAGGTTTGATCCTGATCATTGAGATTTAACCACAAACTTTGATCTGTACCACTCATCTTTGATCTTGATTTTGAATATGACCACTTTTGATCATGAACACTCAAATTTGCTGCTGAAGTTTGATCTTGATCACTTTTTTCATCCTAAGCTTTGATCCTGACCTCTCATCTCTGAACCTGAGATTTGATCTTGATCACCTATGTTTGACCTTGAGTTTTTGATCTTGATTCCTCATCTTTTACACTGGCCTTAGAGCCTGATAATATGTCTTTGACCATGACATCCAACCCTAATCCCCAAACTTTGATCCTCATCTTTGATCTTAGCACTTGCTTTGATCCTGTATTCAGGATACAAATAAACTAAATCAAGGTGTGTGCATCTTGTTTGCTGAATTGATCAGCAACTCCAATTATAGTAGCAAAGAAATCAGAGCTCTGTGGTCAAGGGCACAATCCGGATCAAAGAAATCAGGATTAATGATGAAATAAACTTTTTGTTTGTTTGTTTGTTTAGATGGTGCTGCTACACTGCATATGTTAGTGTACCTCATGGTAGACCTTCACTTGTGACTGAAAATGCCAAAAAAAGTAAAATTTAAATGATGGCAGGTATTAATTAAACAAAGGCACATGTGGATAAAATAAGAACATATTTCACTGGAAGGTTTTGTGGGATACTATTTGTAAATGCCTATATTACATGTATTTCTCTGAGTTTTCATCCAGAATTTTGAGTTCCCAGTTTCTGTGTCTTCTGCAATATGTCTCAAAATACACTTAGTATAATTGCCCTGGAATCCCCAAAATAAATTACATTGTAGCACTAAACTGTAGCTTGAGATCTACCACAAAATAAATTTGCTTTTTATGATTAGGTTTTAACAAGGAGTTAATATTCCCTAATATTCACTTTAAAAAAAAAAAAAATCCAAAGGGACTACACCTTTAAATCACCACCTGAACATAGATGTGGACATTTCGTCCATCCAGCTGCAAAATATCAGTGAATCTGCCCCAACAGGGTTTATACAAACCAACGCTGCAGCTTTTTCTCCCACAGTTATAATTTCCATTTCCTAAAAGAACACTGGTGATAAAGAGCGTTTTGTGAAATACCCCCCAATGTCGGCACCGGAATAATGAAAAGCAGAAATCAATGGGAAAAGAACTGGCGCTGTTCAGGTTTCACCGATTCATCTAAACTATTTTTAAGTGTAGAGAAAGCTCCAGTTAAAAAGCAAAAGCATCAAACCCTAAATTAGCAAAATTAGCACATGTGGTGTGGCGCTAAACCTGGTCCCCAATCTTTGAGTGGCACACAAAGTAACTGCAATGAACTCCTGTGGAGACAGTTACAAAGAATAAACCAAAAGTTTTTTAAAAAATGTAAAGAAAATTTGAAAAACTGCTTCAATAGCGTCATTGTCACTAAAGTTGCCACTGTTTGCCCAAGATGCTTGCATTAGCGTATGCTGTTATCCATTACTGGTTAGCTTATGCGTATGCAGTCATGCTAGTGTCTGTTAGCTTTCTTGCTTATAAATGTCCCTGAACCACAGTGAAAACTGAGTTAGGTACGTGGTCAGCGTCAGCAAATGCGGTTATGGTAACTGTGGTTAGCATTTTCTTCCGTGTGGCCAATCAGTCATTAAACAGAGCGTGTTAAAGTGATGTTTGGTATAAATAACAACACGCTAAACATACAGAAATCCGCTAACTGCTGGAAAAATGTTAGCGCCATTTGAGGAGCCTCCAACATCTTATTGAGCGTCATCAGAGATGCTAATTGTTGCGCATGTAGAGAGATTCCTTTTATCTAAGATTAACAATTCTCCAGAGAACAGAGAGACTAGCTGTCTGCCTCGGTGGTGGCCAACCAGGGCCTGGGCTCGTCCCATACTGTGGTGGATGTGGCCATGTGTAGCACCCATGGATATCGCAAACACCTAGCTTGACTAGAACAGCAAGCTAACCACCATGACATAGCTAATACCATAGTTTTTAACTGGCTGTCAGATCAGCTAGCTGTAACACATAAACTAATTATATAAAACATTACCCAACTGAAGTATAGCATAATCTAAAAACAAAAGTTTGCAGTCAATTTCAAGACAACAGTAAACAGTAGTAGCTAGCTGACCTAGCGCAGTCTGTGCTATCATGTAGCCATGGGTGTACTGTGCGCTACTGACAGAAACTCTCCTTTAAAAGGTTAATAGTTTCCAGATAAATCCACAAACTCCAAACTCTGCAAATGCTATTTTGTTGTCAGATAGCAACTGTGCTTGTTCGCTAGCTATACTATTTCCCCACTTTTCCCTTTAGCTTGTTTAAAATACGCCTTAGTTCAGTGCTGTGAATTATGTATAAGCATATATTCTATACCTTGGTGGGGTTTTGAAAAGCGGTGTTCATATGTGCAGGAAGAAATACACGCTATTCCCACGTGGACACTGTTCTTCTGTGACAGGACGGCTCCTAAAATACAATCCTATATTTTCTACGCGCTCTCTTATATGCAAGTGGAAACCATCCTGCGCTTTTTCTCCACAGCTAACCCCCTTTTTTTTTCCATAACGCCAGAACCTGGGTGCTGAATTCCGAACACGCCGCGTAAGTCAATTTAATGCAAGGTCACGTTTGACCGGCCTCGTACCGCCAAAAGCACAGCCCGCAATCAGGCGCGACGTTAACGCATCACCGTACACTCTCTCAACACCGCGCACTTTTCACCAGCTCAAGGTCTGTCGGAAAGCAACCGCCACGAAACCGTCGGAGTGCTGCGCGCAGGGCTACGCCTCCCTCACCTGCTTCACACATGAGTTAGCTGGAGGCCGTTTGTCACCGCCGAAGCCCTCGAGTGTCCGCGGGCACCAAGGAGAGATTCATTTGATGTACGCTGAACATAGTTTTTCTCTCTCTCTCTCTCACCAAGAAATGGAGGCGCTGAACGTTACACACCGTGACTGTAGCTTTTGAAGCAGCGATAGAAAAGACAGACACGTCTGCTCTATTTCATGCTCATGTTTTAATGTATTGTAAAAGGTTCCTCGCTGTATTATTAAATCCATAGGCTTTGGGCCGTAACATTCTTGGTTGAATTCAAACCAACACAGTGATTCACAAAAAAAAAAAAAAAGAATCATAACGTTGAAATCAGCATCTCGCTTCTTTTGTTTTTTTATTCACAATTTTTTAAATATCTGCTCAGCATAAAAGTATAAACTGGGCAGATTTTCTTTCTGAATCAACTGTTTCTTCAAGTGATTCAAGTGTTTTGATTGCAGTGTGTTTGAAGCTATTGTTTCGTTTCATTTTTTAGTGTTTCAAAACACCAACCCACTTCCTGAACCAAGAAAGCTTCACTGTTCACCTCTGTTTCAAGTCATAATTGTTTTATGTTGTGTGAATTGTTCTGAAACTGAGAAATGTTTTGTAAAGCATTTGATTCATTGCATTTTTCAAGTGTTTCAGCAATGGTAAATGATTTTCTGGACCACAAAATGCTTGAGGTCTGCTATATTTTAGTGTTTTTTGCATTTTTTTCTTTTTTTCTTTTTTTTGAAGCAATAGTTTCATTCAGTGTTTCAAGTGGTTTGGATTCTGTCTTTTTGAAGTTGTTTTGTTTAGTTTAGAGTGTTTCAAAACACCAACCCACTTCCTGAACCAGGAATGTTTCACTGTTCACCTCTGTTTCAAGTCATAATTGTTTTATGTTGTGTGAATTGTTCTGAAACTGAGAAATGTTTTATAAAGCAAGTGATTCATTTCATTTTTCAGGTGTTTCAGCAACAGTAAATTATTTTCTGGACCACAAAATCCTTGAGGTCTGCTATAGTTTTGTGATTTAGTGCATTTTTGAAGCAATAGTTTCATTCAGTGTTTCAAGTGTTTTGGATTCTGTCTTTTTGAAGTTGTTTCATTTAGTTTAGAGTGTTTCAAAACACCAACCCACTTCCTGAACCAAGAATGCTTCACTGTTTCAAGTAATAATTGTTCATTTTTTGCAACAATAGTTTCATTCAGTGATTTGAGTGTTTTGAATGTTGTTTTGTTGAAGTTGTTTTTAGTTTAGAGTGTAATGAAACACCAACCTATTCCCTGAAGTGAGACATTTTCATTGTTTGCTTGTTTGAAGTGTTTTGACACTGCTGTTTCCTGCATTGCAAAAATTCAGTGTTTTAACTTTTACAAAATAATCTTCTGAGGACAAAATGCTTCATTTGTTGTAGGGTTTTTAAAATGAACAACCATTTTCTGAATAGTTTTTCTTTTTTCCAAGTATTAACTCAGCTTTGGAAGCACTTGTATCATTTTGGTTTTGTTGAGAGTTTCAAAGCAGCAACTCATTTTCTTTGAAGCTTGGAACTCCTTTGATCATAATTATGACCTTGATCCCGATTCTTTGCCTTGGTTTGAGTGCTTCACTGTGATCCGTATCTTTGTTCCTGATTAATCAACTTTGATTGCTAAACCTTGATCATTGACATGGACCTAAACATGACTCATCTTTGATCATGATAATTCATCTTTGATCCTGATTGTTGACCTTTGACTCTTCTTACTCATTCTTGATATTTGATCATGTTTCTGCGCTGATTGCTGACATCGGACCCAGATCACACTCACCTTTGATCCTACGAGTAATTGTGACTTTGATCCTGTTTTTTGAATCTGTCTGCTTGGTTTGTGTTTGCTGAACTTTGATCTTGATAATTTACAAGGGAACCTGAAAGACTGATGTTTGATCATGACTTTTGTCATGATTCCTGACCTTTGATCTTTACCACTGAGCTTGAACTCTGATTGATGATTGGGTTGATCCTGTAAACAGGATCAAAGGATTCAGGATCAAAGTTCGCCAGTAATGATGAAAGTCAGGATCGATCCGTTGATATTTATCCACACCAAAATTCACTGGGGTCTTCCTTGTCCAATGCTCCACCCTCCAATACGCCATATTTCGTTGCAATCAGATGATCAGTTTTTCTGTGATCCTAATGACAATCAAACAAAAACTACTTGACAGAGATAAAACTCAGACAACAGACCATTTTTCATCATATGGCAGAGATTCATGCCACGTACAGGAACGGTGCCCATAAAACTCATTATCATATGTCACCACAGGCATGATGCGTGTGATGCGGCGAGAAACTTTCACACGATCTCTAATCTGCGGCGTTTAAATGTCAAAGAAAGCCAACAACCTCTTTGTCAACCGTGCACAACTGAAGTTTCAGAGAAACAAGGGAAATCACGGCAGGAAAAGTGTTTCATATTAACCGTCATTCCGTATTTGAAGTGGAACACAATTACTTCCAGGCAGCAAGTTGTGACGAGTGTCCAGAGTTTTTGATATACACGGCGGCTGCGGCATCGGCTGATGGGGATGTGTTTCAGAAAGGATGAAAGCTGAACAAGAGAAATCCATTAGCTTCACTCTCTAAGAAGGCTGTCATATGTATCTTTTGTACCATGAACTACCTCTATATTTCTCGCCCGTTTCCTTCCTTTGAGCTTTACTTTCCTCCTCCTCCTTCTTTAAGCTAAACGCTTTGCACCTCGCTACCTTTTTGCACTTTTCTTTCTAAGCCCTCCATGTCCTCCTTTCACCTATTCACACACTGCCCCGCCTCCTCTGTCCTTCCATTTTGTCACTCGTCACCTGATGTCAGTCATAGTTATGGAAGCCCATTTCTACCACCACACGTAGTCCATCCCGAAGGCGCGGTAGTCCCGTTGAATCGGAGCTGGAGAGGAATTCGACGTTGGGATCCTCCCACACAAAGAGGTCTTTGATAAGAGTATAGTTCCCAAATATCTTTGATCCATCTTGATTTGCCGTCAAGTAGACACACGATGATTTGACCCAGAACAGGCTCTCTGAATACTAAACTGATTTTCACACATTTTTTTTTTCTGCAAACGTCACACATGTAGCTATGATACAGGACAAATGGTTTGTTGTATTTTAATATTCATAGTGGGAAACAGTCATAGAATATTCTGATATAGCCTAGACTGTAGACAGGTATTTTGCAAACATTGTAATCACCAGTTGTGGGCACAGCTAACCAAAATGTTAGCTTCGATAACAGCTAATCAGCTAAATGAAAAGTTATCTTTTATAAAGCTAACCCGATAAACCACCCAAACATTTATCAGAAGCTACATCTAACCGATACTTTCAAAATTGAGTTTTAACACCATGGTCACAAACCCAAACAATGAATCACAACTTCTGTCTTTGTGTGCTGTGCCCCCTGCTGGAAGCTCCTGTTTACTATGTATTCTACTCTACCGCAGCAAAAGGAGCCTGACCACTAAGTTGTCACAAAAAAAGTCATTATTCCTTAAACGCACACAGCAGTTCTGCTGTGAGTCAGAGGTCTTGGAAAATAAAGCAGTTTTGACTTATGGTTTTGATTTATAAATCAAATTATTCTGGATAGAATAACTTCATTAATGACAATTCTGTCATTTGTACAAAGTTAAAATATAACACATATCTTTTACTTTTAAATAATGCACTAATTCTCAAGTTTTGTAACAAAGACTCACAGATGCCAAAGAGATTATGGGTAAAATGAGCCTCTAATATATGATAGAGAAGCAGATAGTGACAGCAAAGTCAACTATTTTAGTCATTTGATGACACAATATATGATTAGGCTATTAGTAATTATTTACATATATAAACAAAATTTACTGAGTAATGAATACATTATATTTCTATATAAAACACAACAATAGATATAAATTATATATCAGAGAAAATGAAAATGTATATAAATCAGAGTAAGGAGACATCACATCAGTGAGGGGGCTCGGTGCGTCACTAAAGCTATACAGAGGTAGAGCCCCAAACAGCGATATATTGATCATATTGCTACTCCATGCTAACATCCGCGAAATACATTCAGAGGTGTTATTGGGTGCCAAAAATGGCATTTTCAGTTTTAGAAGTGTTTATTTCTCACTAGCTTTTACATAATATATGAGCAAAGCGGTTTTGAAGAGACCGGCCACTGATGTCACGGTGCAGCTCTACTCTGATTGGCTGTCATCCCCCGCCACTCAAAAACAAAGCAGAAAAGAGACAAACACAATGTGACTTTTAAACCTCTTTAAATATCTCTTAAAATATGTCGTTAGCCATCTTTGAACTTGTCCAAAATCTGTGTCCCACACACATTTCCTGTGAATTTGAAGACTGTGGCTGCAACAGAACTGGACCTGATGGTCAGATGTTGGCCTCGGGTAAAAATAATTTCACAGGTAATGATCAATGTCTACATCATCCTGAATACGGTTATGATAAATTTGACTTAAACTATGGCACTTTACTTGAGGTTCACTGTATGTAGGCATCTACTCTTCTATCACCTCCCACCATTCCTGTCTCACCCCCCTGAGTCTCTGGATTCTTGACAGGCCTGTCTGCTCTGCATGTTTTCTTCAGCTGCCAGGGCAGCGTGGGAGAGAGGGGCCAAGTCGAGAGCGAGCCAGGACTCCAAATTGATATGCTACAGGCCTGATGAACTGAAGGCAGGTACATTTAAGTGAGGAAAAAACAAATTCTACCTGAGTTCGTCAAATATTTCCTGCTGTGCGCAAGCTGTTGAGTTGCAAGCTGCCTGTAGCAGATTTCTGGACTGTAGTCTTGACTTTGGTGTCAATAATTCCCAACCTTCACAACCACTTCTTTTCTCCATTGCATCATCATCAGGCTTTTATTTGTGCAACATTTGTCTGGTTTTCTTTGTTACACAACTCCTCCGAGGCCTTTTGATCAAGTTTCACCAACTTTGGCATGTTGGTGACGGTGAATGTCAACCCTAGATTTGACCTAGAAGCGTTTATTTTGGCACCAGTTTGTTGGCCCTTCAGCTGATTTCGGCCAAGCTTATTATGTGGATGCAGGTTGACCCCAGAGTTCCCCTTAAAAGTCAAAGATATTCAGTTGAGGTTGTGAAATTTGATTTTCAATGCCATTTGGACCAAACTTGGCAAACATCTAGAGGTACATTCCAGAATTTCCATACCAAAGGTCATTCATTCGAGTGAAGATCAAGAGCATTCAGGTCAAGGCTATAGGTCATTGGGATGAGGGCCAAGGATTGTGATTTTCACCCCAATTTAGACCACATTTTACACACAAGAGGTGAAGATCCTGGCAATTAAAAGGTCAAGGCAAGGTCAGATTTCTACTAATTGTGTTGTCAAGAATTTTCATCTTCAATGAGGCAACATGTTTTCTTATTGATCCTGTTTTTCTTATTGATACTATTGTCTAGTAACTAAAACGATAGGCAACTGTGGTTCTAGACCTTCTATTTGATTGATCTCTTTCAATGGAACAATTTTGCTGATGTGTTCCTGAAATACAGCACGGGGTCGTTCCACCTCACAACAGGAATTTCTTTTGTTTTTCAGGGAAAATGTTCAACTGCAGCAATAAATTTAAATAATAACAAAGTATCACAGAGTAATTATAGCACTAGGTTTGACCTGTAATCTCGGTTGCTGCTGATGCAACACAAGTTGGTTTAATTGGCTTTAAAGTTCAGAACACATGTATCCTGTCATTTTTAACAGACCTGTTCAATTGTGGCAAACAGGAACTTTTTGGGGCGACCAAAATCTGCTCTGCAGTTTCAGTACTTACTCAGTACTAATTATGAGTATTCCATTAGGGTCGAAGGGCAACACAAGCAGTTTGTCATTTTCCTGGAACAATTAGAAAACAAGTTTTACTGGGTTATTTCAGCACATCATATAAGTGTTATACTGTATTAGAGGCTATAATATACAAAACCTGTATTTTGTAAGTATTATGAAAACAAAAAAGATATTGCAAACAGCATAAGTGTGAATACACTGTGGCTCAAAACATCCAAAGTCAGTTTTCTCCGTTTGTATATTTTCACGTGTTAAGTCAGTTCAAATGTCTACTACAATTTTTAGTCACTGTCAGACTTGTAGTGAAAGACAAATTGCTCTTCCTGAATAATCCCGAAGACTCAAGAATTAATGGAATTACTTTTAAAAGATTCTGAAAGAATAATTAGCATAATCCAGGTCTTATTAGAGAAAATTGGCTCTATTTCAAAACCGACCTGTAGCTCCAACAAGGAGGGAAAAAAATCTTAAGAATTAACCCAAAGGCTTCCGGAGCAAAATTTTGGGTCTCCACAACTCAGATTTCTCCTTCTCCTTCCATCTTAGAAATGTTCTTGGCACCACAAGTACCTGGAGAGTCAAATAAATGCGCTACCCTTTCAGGCTTGTACTTTGAGCAAAAAATTTGAATAATCACCGCGGAATTAATGAATCGTTGTTCTGAAAGTCCAATAGAACCTAAGGGAGGAGATGGAGTTGAAGGTGTCAGATAGAAATGTGGACTTGGACCTGTAGAACTTTACCGCAGCAAAAGGAGCCTGACCACTAAGTTGTCACAAAAAAAAGTCATTATTCCTTAAACTGCATACAGCAGTTCTGCCGTGAGGCAGAGGTCTTGGAAAATAAAGCAGTTTTGACTTATGGTTTTGATTTATAAATCAAATTATTCTGGATAGAATAACTTCATTAATGACAATTCTGTCATTGTACAGAGTTAAAATATAACAACATATCTTTTACTTTTAAATAATGCACTAATTCTCAAGTTTTGTAACAAAGACTCACAGATGCCAAAGAGATTATGGGTAAAATGAGCCTCTAATATATGATAGAGAAGCAGATAGTGACAGCAAAGTCAACTATTTTAGTCATTTGATGACACAATATATGATTAGGCTATTAGTAATTATTTACATATATAAACAAAATTTACTGAGTAATGAATACATTATATTTCTATATAAAACACAACAATAGATATAAATTATATATCAGAGAAAATGAAAATGTATATAAATCAGAGTAAGGAGACATCACATCAGTGAGGGGGCTCGGTGCGTCACTAAAGCTATACAGAGGTAGAGCCCCAAACAGCGATATATTGATCATATTGCTACTCCATGCTAACATCCGCGAAATACATTCAGAGGTGTTATTGGGTGCCAAAAATGGCATTTTCAGTTTTAGAAGTGTTTATTTCTCGCTAGCTTTTACATAATATATGAGCAAAGCGGTTTTGAAGAGACCGGCCACTGATGTCACGGTGCAGCTCTACTCTGATTGGCTGTCATCCCCCGCCACTCAAAAACAAAGCAGAAAAGAGACAAACACAATGTGACTTTTAAACCTCTTTAAATATCTCTTAAAATATGTCGAAAGTCCAATAGAACCTAAGGGAGGATATGGAGTTGAAGGTGTCAGATAGAAATGTGGGCTTAGACCTGTAGAACAGACCTGTATTAGCCGTTACAGTAGTCCAAAAAAATGTATTTTAAATAACCGAGGTGTATGTAAACTTCTGCCCACAATTGCTAATCCACGTATTTATGCACAGACAGTAAAATTTACCTGTTAATTAGTTAAGTCAGCTGTGTAATTTAGAAAATCACCATGACTACTGCCTGGAGGTCATCAAATGACCAGGACATTGATGACAAGGACCTAGTTTCTCCTGAAGTCACACATGCAGAAAAAGTAATTCTCTGTGTTGCGTCCAGTTTCAGTCCTCCAGATTGGAAAACAGGGATGCCTTTGTAATGATTTTACTTTTTTTTCCTACTCCTTCATGACCCCGTAAAAACAGAACCGGCCACAGCAGGAGGCAGACCAAAAAACACCAACGCCGGTCTCTCAACGACGTCATTACACCAGTCTGAGAAACGCAATTAGATGCAACCTGCACCCGAAGAAACGCACAAACATGGTTAATTCCACAGCAAACGAGTCGTGATGAACGAGGTAAAAGAGGAATGCGAGATAGATAGAGAGCGAGAGAGAAAAGGAATATGAGGCGTGAAGAATGTTCAAAGGGTTTGTTGTACAATTTGAAAGGCAGAAAACAACAAACAGCATGCGACAGCGCGGCACTGAAGTGTCTGCGGATGCAGAGTCCCACGTGGTTTGATGAGCCAGAGATATTATCACACTTGTTGGTGTGATGCTTTTGCCAAGCACACGATGTGGCAATCATCAGGAACTCCATCGGTGGCGTCCGTGGGTGTTTTGCGCGGCTGCGGCAATCGTGTGCATGCCTGATTGTGGGCCAGTCTGCTGGGGTAAATTGGAT
Source organism: Thalassophryne amazonica (assembly GCF_902500255.1). NCBI lineage: Eukaryota > Metazoa > Chordata > Actinopteri > Batrachoidiformes > Batrachoididae > Thalassophryne > Thalassophryne amazonica. The sequence continues at coordinate 24,917,672 of NC_047125.1, read as the reverse complement.
TGACAGCTCAGACTGTGAAGGGCACCACCGAGTCAACCTGTGTGTGTGTGTGTGTGTGTGTGTGTGTGTGTGTGTGTGTGTGTGTGTGTGTGTGTGTGTGTGTGTGTGTGTGTGTGTGTGTGTGTGTGTGTGTGTGTGTGTGTGTGTGTGTGTGTGTTCCTTGAGAGCTCCCCTGATGCCCTCTCCTCCTTTTTTTTTTCCCCTCACTCCAGTGCTCCTCGTCCCTCCCACCTCCTTCTGCTGTGATCCTAATCAGTTGAGAAAGGTCGGCAAAAGCATTTCAACTTTGGTCATCTTCCTGTGCTGAGGATATAAAAATAAGCGAGCCGATGATCGGAGCCAAAGAAATATAGAAATACTGCATCTTCAAAAGAAATACACGATTGAATCATGTTGAATTAAGTTTACCGTCAGGTCCAGAAGTATTTGGACTGGGGCATAGTTTTCCTTGCTTTGCCCCCGTGTACATTTTGACTTGAATTCAAGGGGTTTAAAAGAAATTTAATGCACACTCACTTAAAATTCAGAGCTCATAAGTAATTGAACTGTATTTAAAACAATCCTCAAGATATTCAGACATTTTAGTGCTGTGCCAGGACATTTATAGTGAGGGAAGCCACCAAAACACCCAAAGCAACTCGTGATTTTTGCATGCTGCTTTACAGTTCTATAGCTTTGTGGCAGAGTGGTACAGAGAAGGATTTGTCCTGTTTTCTTGTTAGCCACTTGGCAACATTAGCGTTCATCCATAGACGCTTGACCCAATGTAATTCAGAAGTTCATGAAAACATTTAAAGAATTAAACAAGTTCTACTGACCTATTGCAGCATCCGTTAGCTTGCAATGGACGGGAGTGAGGTAGGCAGGTGAGAAGTTCAACTCAGGTTAAGAAATGGTACAATCCACTTTCAACTTGAAATTGTGTTAGAAGATTCTTAGAGGCATGAATGTAGGATATATGTTGTTATATTTACAGTTATAGGTAAGAATAGTAATATTATATAAAGAATATTGAATATATGAATGTTTTGAACCCCAAGCTGGCTTTTTTAGCTTTATTTTGGAGGTTTCAAGTCTTAATTATGGGTGTAAGACCTCTATCCCCAACCCCCATGCTGTAATTCTTGAAGGCTTTCCTCACTCATCTCCTTCTTACGTAGTTACTCAGTTTTTGAGAGCTGCCTACTCCAGACAGATTTACCATAAGGTCCCAACTCTTTGTCCACAAACTCTCCACATATTCCAATGTGGCCTCAAGAAATCTGGCTGCATGTCTCATCCTGTCGTGATGCAACAGCGTCCTCAGTGACAGGAACCTCGCGTGCACTTCTCCCCCAATCAGTCGTGATAAACTCCGCTGAAAACAAGCCGCCCATGCAACAGGCAGACCTGACACCACTAAATAAAAGTCTGAGGTACGTGCTTGACCTCCTGGATGTGTGTGAGCATTTTCTGAGAGGAGTGTGAATTCAGCCAATGCTTTGTGCCTCTTTGGCTTTGGCAACCGCTCATTCGAAGCATTCATACCTCGACGTGAGTCCTTGCACAAACACCTGCACCGTTATCACGACACAACTGAAAGATATGTTCAAAACAGGAACATGCCACTCTTCTGCAGTGGAATGTGCATTAGATCTATATGTATTCAATCAGCTTTGCCTGAATATGTTAATATCGCGCTCACCAACCTTTTCCAAGTCAACAGTTCTTGCAACTGAATGAAGGCAAAGGTTTACCTTTACGGAAATGTAAATGTTGACAATTGCATGTTTTTTTCCTGCAAGAATATTTTGACAGTTGTTGTTGTTTGTCTTTCCGCTGCCCCCAACTGGTCAGGGTCACCACAGTGGATCCAGTATTTCACTGGATGCCCTTCCTGACCCAACTTCAGATCTGCAAGGAGATTCCTAGAATGGCATTGGCTTCATGGTGCCTTCATAACTTAGGCGATATTGACTAAACTGTGTCTTTGTGACTCAATCATTCCCCAAAAGATTATTAAGAAATACCCAAATAATAAATCGTATGTCATACGGGAATGTATTAATAGGAAGAAAGCAGCTTTTAAATCAAGGGACTTTGCAGGGGTTAGGGTCGCACAAAAAGACCTGAACCAGAAGATGAGAGATGCTCGACGGCAGCATAAGGAGCAAACAATAAGAGACTGTGGAATTCTATTCGGTGCCTGACAAACATGGACACAAAAAGGAAACCTGTAATTGACAATAATGAATTTGCAAAACCCAGTGAGCTAAATGATTTTTATTTGCATTTTGAGAGTGATAATCAGGAAAAGTGCAAGGAAATTTTAAGAGATTAGGTGTAATTTGCATGAGGACAGAATTTTAATTGACTCACAATCAGTTACTCAAGTGTTTAAATCAATGTATACTAATAAAGCCACAGGGCCAGACAATATGTCTGCTTTTCTTTTAAAAACATTTGCAGAGGAGCTCACGCCAGCTTGGCATCTAATGTAATGAAAGCATTGGATAAACTGTTAATTCAGGAGCTTACTGTAGAGGTGGAGCCACACTTGGATCAGTATCAGTTTGCGTACAAAAGGAAGCGGAATACGAGTGATGCCATTTTAACAATAATGAAATTGGTTTTAAAGCATCTTGAGAGTTCCTCTGCATATGCCAAATTAGTATTTATTGATTTTAGTTCTGCTTTTAACTGTATCCGGTCACATATCCTTCTTCAAAAATGATTCAGTTGAATGTGAACCCCTTTTTTAATTAAGTGGTATCATTCTTTTTTGACAAACAGGTCACAGCAGGTGAAGGTCAATTCTGTCTGCTCTGATATTGCATTAAGTAGCACTGGTGTCCCTCAGGGCTGTGTTAGTTCACCTTTTTTATTTACACTGTATACCAATGACTGCATCAGCTATCAGCCAAACCAGTATGTTGTTAAATTTTCAGATGACACTGTAATACTCAGTCTGCTGAACACTAGTACTAATTCAAGTTGTCACAAATCTGGAGTGGACAGGTTTGTGAACTGGTGTGATGTCCATCAATTGCAGATTAATGTTAATAAAACAGTGGAGATGTTGTTGGACCCTCGGGCTGTTGGAGACCGTAGTGTGGTCACCATACATGGACGTAACATTGAACAGGTGGATTCATGTAAATATCTGGGGGTTTATATCAATAACAACTTAAGCTGACACATGCAAGTGTCAAGTGTTTGTGCCCAAATCCACCAGTGTTTGCACATTCTTCGTCGACTCCAACTGTTTGGTGTATGTAGGAATATTATGCTCAAATATTAAATTTGATTAAGATAGCTGGCAAAATCATGGGTATAGTGGTACCTGTAACTCCCCAAGAGTTGTTTGAACAGGCAGTTCTCAGATGTGCAGACAATATTTTAACAGATGAGTCTCATGTTCTGCACTCTGAATATACTTTACTTAACTGAGGAAGGAGGTACAGGGTTCCTCTTTGTAAATATAATCGATATAAATATTCATTTATTCCATTATCAGTGAAGCTCATAAATCAGCAGATAGTTCAGGGAAGATAGCTTAAGGGTATGTATTGCAGAATTTGCACAAAGATGTTAATAATGTTGTGTATTTATATTTTATCCTTTGACTTACTGTGTTGTTGTTTTTAATGTATGGGTGCTATGTACTGGATGTGTTGTTGTGTAGCAGACTCTGTCCAAGGCAAATTTCTCCTTAGGGAGACAAATAAAGACACTTTGACTTTGACTTTTGTTTTATGATACTGTATTTGGAAATTTTAAAAAACAATAAGCTATGTTGTCGATCTAACCACAATACCACTTTGGGATTTGGGTAAATCAGGTATTAGCACTTTTGCTTTCAAGGGTAGAAGTTGCAGCTTCTACCCTTGAAGGTGCAACTTCTTCCCATATATCGGTCACCCATGGGCAACCAATATATGGGTAGAAGTTGCAACTTCTACCCTTGAAGGTGCAACTTCTTCCCATATATCGGTCATCCATGGACAACCAATATATGGGTAGAAGTTGCAACTTCTAACCTTGAAGGTGCAACTTCTTCCCATATATCGGTCACCCATGGGCAACCAATATATGGGTAGAAGTTGCAACTTCTACCCTTGAAGGTGCAACTTCTTCCCATATATCGGTCACCATGGGCAACCAATATATGGGTAGAAGTTGCAACTTCTACCCTTGAAGGTGCAACTTCTTCCCATATATCGGTCACCCATGGGCAACCAATATATGGGTAGAAGTTGCAACTTCTACCCTTGAAGGTGCAACTTTTTCCCATATATCGGTCATCCATGGACAACCAATATATGGGTAGAAGTTGAAACTTCAAGGGTAGAAGGTGCAACTTCGACCGTTGAAGGTGCAACTTCTTCCTATATATTGGTCGCCCATGGGTGACCAATATATGGACCTGGGAATGAGTCCCATTCAAATGAAGACACTTTGTCTCAGTCCACCCAACTGTAAAATTGTAACCAACCTGCAGTAGACTGGCGTCCCATCCAGGGGGAGTTGTTGGAACTCATTCTCTTCAAGGTATGGAATCCGGGGGAAAGCACCAGTACCACTGGGCATTGGCATCTATACAGGACTTGCTTCTTCTTCTTCATCATCAACCGACAACACCGTCTATATTTAAATCACAGCTTAAAAAGAGCTGAGTCAATACATTGTCGATACAATTTGGCAGGATGGAATAAAGACACGCGGCGTCACAGTAATGGCTCATCTGCTCCCTCCATCTCGACGTGGTACATGTGCGGTGCTTATTATGTTTCTCTCACATGCTCTCCCCCCGACAGGCTAATTACTACTTTCAGTGATACACTGGCACACAGATCGAAAACGGCAGTCAGAGGCATGTCCGTTTTTGGCAGGTCGGTGGTTTGCGAGATGTTTGCGTAGGAGGAGATTTTCTTTTCTCCTTTTGTCGTCGGTGTTGTTGTTTTTCAATCCATGTACTACAGGCAATTATTTGCATTGGCGGTGTCACTGAGAAGAATGTAAGAAGTGGGAGGAGAAGGGCAGGAATCGAATGTGATTTGTGGGAAATTTTGGCTTCGAGTGAGTAACTCTGGATTCCTACAGCAAATTGATCTTCTCTGACACTTTGTGGCAGGTGTTTCTCTTCTTCTTCAAAATAATACAAATATCAACAACTGATAAGAGCCTAAAGGTGGAGTCCCTTTTTAACTCTTATGTGTTTATTTTTAAAATTTACACCATTAAAAAAGAATTTTATTTGGCCCACTATAATTGCATTTGTTACAATTCAAATAAAGGACTCAAAATCTTTTATTTCCAGTTTGACCAAAGTTCGCATTGTGTGGGGAAAAAAATGTAGCTTTTTTACACACATGGGTTAAAATTCAGTGAGGCGATGCTATAACGCACTTCCTGCACTTCAAAAAAAGACTCACTGGATGAACTCAATTCAGTTATGTGCAGGATTTGCATATAATAAATATATGTAACCCCAACTCAGAAAAGCACATCGTGCAAGACAATGGCATTTAATTTAGTTGGGGCTACATATAATTATTAGATGGAAATTCAATCCAGTGAATCAGTTTTCTGAGTGCATGGTGTCTTCAGAGATAGCGGGGGGGCATCTCCAACACTCAGATGGAAACTTGGTCAATGTTGGCATCATTGAGCCAAAGCAATGTGGTGATTGAAAGTGCCAAAAAAAAAAACTGACGTAACTGATAAACATAAGCAACCAGATTTCCCATTGGGAAGAACTCAATAAAATTTGGATATGTTTCAGATAAATGATTTGTTCAATATCTGCTGGAGATACTATGGGAGCTACGACCACTACCTTTGCACCCCCCCACCCCCCAGCACTAAACCAAACCAACTGTTTTAGGTTCCTTAGATGACCCCAAAACACAATCAGGATGTTCCCAAAAATAAAAACTGGCCTCAAGCCAGTTATCCAAGATGGCCACCAAAATAGTCTTTTCACTAAAACACCTTTAAACAACATATAAACAACTTAAATATCACAGAGATTCAATGGGAAGACAATTGCAGGTCACAGCAAACTCATTTGTGCCTAAACTAAATTCATTCAATCAATCAATCAATTTTTTTTTTATATAGCGCCAAATCACAACAAACAGTTGCCCCAAGGCGCTTTATATTGTAAGGCAAGGCCATACAATAATGATGTAAAACCCCAACGGTCAAACGACCCCCTGTGAGCAAGCACTTGGCTACAGTGGGAAGGAAAAACTCCCTTTTAACAGGAAGAAACCTCCAGCAGAACCAGGCTCAGGGAGGGGCAGTCTTCTGCTGGGACTGGTTGGGGCTGAGGGAGAGAACCAGGAAAAAGATATGCTGTGGAGGGGAGCAGAGATCGATCACTAATGATTAAATGCAGAGTGGTGCATACAGAGCAAAAAGAGAAAGAAACAGTGCATCATGGGAACCCACCAGCAGTCTACGTCTATAGCAGCATAACTAAGGGATGGTTCAGGGTCACCTGATCCAGCCCTAACTATAAGCTTTAGCAAAAGGAAAGTTTTAAGCCTAATCTTAAAAGTAGAGAGGGTGTCTGTCTCCCTGATCTGAATTGGGAGCTGGTTCCACAGGAGAGGAGCCTGAAAGCTGAAGGCTCTGCCTCCCATTCTACTCTTACAAACCCTAGGAACTACAAGTAAGCCTGCAGTCTGAGAGCGAAGCGCTCTATTGGGGTGATATGGTACTACGAGGTCCCTAAGATAAGATGGGACCTGATTATTCAAAACCTTATAAGTAAGAAGAGAATTTTAAATTCTATTCTAGAATTAACAGGAAGCCAATGAAGAGAGGCCAATATGGGTGAGATATGCTCCTCTCCTTCTAGTCCCCGTCAGCACTCTAGCTGCAGCATTTTGAATTAACTGAAGGCTTTTTAGGGAACTTTTAGGACAACCTGATAATAATGAATTACAATAGTCCAGCCTAGAGGAAATAAATGCATGAATTAGTTTTTCAGCATCACTCTGAGACAAGACCTTTCTGATTTTAGAGATATTGCGTAAATGCAAAAAAGCATAGTCCTACATATTTGTTTAATATGCGCTTTGAATGACATATCCTGATCAAAAATGACTCCAAGATTTCTCACAGTATTACTAGAGGTCAGGGTAATGCCATCCAGAGTAAGGATCTGGTTAGACACCATGTTTCTAAGATTTGTGGGGCCATTCATGGGTTTAAGATTCAAAATGGCGTCCAAAATGGCCACCAATAGACTCTTATCATTAAAATACACAGTAGGAACAAGCAATAGACAATAATGACAGAAATCATTGCTGTTTTAGTGGGAAAAAACTATTTGGCGACCATCTTGGACGCCATCTTGGATAACTGGCTTGAGGCCAGTAGTTGTATTTTTTGGGAACATCCTGATTGTGCTTTGGGTCATCTAAGGGAACCTAAAAAAGTTGGTTTGGGTTTAGTCCTGGGGGATGCAAAGTTAGTGGTCGTAGCTCCCCTAGTAAGAGGTAAGAAAACACACAGGTCTGTGTCAGCTGTCAGTTCTAACGTTAGTTGACTTAACATTTTATATATAGGTAGCTGGACATTGGTACAATTTTTGTGATTTTGCTTTTGTACAACACCACAATGGAGAAGAAACGAAGCATTCAAGATGTGTTTGCTGTGTTGACTCAGTCTCCTAGTCCCCCATATGCCTTCCGGCAAACTGTATCTGAAATTTCACCTATTTTTAATAAAACCCTGCTCTCTTCCACTCCATCATGAAACATCCCAAGACAGTGAAGTTTTCCGTGACTGTCATTGTGCCTAAGCTGATGTCTGGTTGGTGAACTTGTACAACCTTCAACTCCACTCAACATAAAAATGTGATATGTGTACTCAGAGTCAAATTCAAGTATGTTTGCTCCTCGATCTACCTTCAGCTGTTTTACCTGCTGGAAACAAAGCACAATCACCGCATACACACAGACCCAAACCCGTCCTAAACTTGAGTTTGCATCTGCAATCCAGCTCTCTGGGCAATGTTTTAAAACTATTGCATAAAATTCTACTGCTTATCTGGGTCACCATGTCAGCAGGATAATTGTAAGTCCCTACCAGCCGTATCCCCCAGTTCCTCTTGGAGTATCTCTCGGGGTTCCCAGGCATGATGGTACATACATAATCACTCTTCCCAAGAGGTATAGCTCAGAAATTCTCCAAACCAAGGCAATCAGAGGGGATCCCAGTGAGATTCCAGAGTTCAGAGAGTTTGTCCAGTTGTATTTGTGAAGCAGTGGTCATCTAGGCTTACTTATCTTGCTGGAACACTTGGCAAAGGAACTACTCATTATAACAATAGCACTTACATAAGTCACTCCTGAGCTCCGTCCCCAAACTTTTTATACTGCGGGCCTGATTTTTTTTTCTTCTTCTTCTTGGCTGTATCATCAATCCACCTCATGACAGAGCTGAAAAAGGAACCCGTGCTTGTTGGCGCAGCCTTGAAAAGTTCAGGGCATGTGTCCTTGGTAGCTGGAGACATGACAGGTCTTAAAACTTCTTTCTATCCTTTTTTTTTTTAGACTTTAATGGATTTATCTTTCAGTGTAGCGCTGATGGATTCTTCAGCTGACTCTCGAGTTATTCACAACGTGTGACAATCACAGGCTTGGATCATGTTAGTCAGGAGTCACGGTCAAATCACATCTCTGATATGACTCCTTTGGGGTTTTTTTCTCTTTGAGTGTTTAAGTTCTTCCCAAGTGGGACATCTGTAAAGATGAACCGATCAAAACGATTCACGTTTATGTCACGGTCAAGTCAAGGTTTCAGGAAAGTACATCTGAAGAGCTTCTCAACTGTCCTCCTTTTCTATAGCCGAGGTTGATCGCGCGGTGACTCATGATCATTTCTGCATTTTAATCAGTACTTTAGAAGAAGGAACCCGATGTCTTTGCACTTGCTGCCAACGTTACAAGGCGATACCAACAAATAAACAACAACAAAAAAAAATCCCTCTTACTAGTCCAATTTCACGCCGAGCTTGGCTGTTGATGTATGTGCATCTTACATTTTGTACGTTATGTAGGATTTTCCCGAAATAGCACTCCGCCAGCAGGGATGTGGATCGCTCCGGCAGGAAGGCCTCACCTTGTCTGTAAGTCATCAGTGTGAAGAATGACGCCGCAGGCTGAATGTTTGTTCACATTCTGCTCAAAGAACAGCAATTTAAAGATGGCAAAGTGAAGGATGGTGCGCGTCTCATCGCTAATGTTTGTAGGGCGGCACTCGCAGTACTGATACGCAGAGTAATATACACTGCGGGTGGAGATGTAGCTGTGTGGTCATCTGGATTAGAAAGTTTAAAGAGGGAATATACAAGCAAACGGCAACACAAACTATCACCAGCAGCTCGAGATAAAAAGTCAACGTAGGTTTGCGTCGTAGTCCGAGTTATAGTTGTCACATCTATCATGCATTATGGAATGCAAACTGCGAAAACCCAAAATTAAAAAACCGTCAAAAGCAATGCGACTTTCTAACCATACTGACTCTAAAACACTTGAGTTATAATGTAGAGTTTGTTGTATCGCTTAAGATCAGCGGTCATGTGACCAATATGACTGTTATGATTTTAACAAAGTCCAAAAATAACCCCAATATGCAGGCAGCAAATAGATTAAAAGGTAGTTTGCAAAAACAAAAGGTTTTAATGTTCCAATTCAATTCCAGTTTATTTCATTTATATAGCGCCAAATCACAACAAAGTTACCTGAAGGCGCTTCACACAACTAAGGTCTAACCTTACCAACCCCCAGAGCAAGAACACAGGCGACAATGGTAAGGAAAAACTCCCTCTGATGATGTGAGGAAGAAACCTCAAGGAGACCAGACTCAAAGGGGGTGACCCTGTGCTTGGGCCATGCTGCAGACACAATAGACAATACAGGAAATTTTGGGAGTCCATGCTGGTGCACAAGATGGGAGGCCTGCAGAAGAAAACACCCACTCCCATCTTTGGATGGAGTCGCACCTCAAACAGAGAAAAAACAGAATCAGGCGGCAGAAAGACAACAAATAATTTGTCAGCATTATGCAACAAGAAAAACAGAAGAAATACTAAGGTGATCGCCGGCCACAAGCCCTGCGTTTTGCTAAAAGACCCAGACTTTAGATAAAGTTGAGGCCGCGACCTGTTCTGTTTACTAATAAAAATGAATTTAAAAGGGTAGAAAGCATAGTAACATACTATGCCAGTATGCTAGTCATACAAAATAGTCCACGGGCCAAGCAGGTTTTCGGTACCACTTAAGGGGAAAAAAACGACGCTTAGAATCCAGTCTTAGTGTATCATGGCCTACACAAAAATGTATGATAGCCATCCCAGGGTGGCAGCTGGAGCCAGGTAGGGGTCAATGAAGAATTACACAGAGGTCAAACTTTAAAAATGCTCCAGTCATGTTGAAAACTATATCACATTACTTGTCTGATCATAACGATTCCAAAAAGGTATAGTTTGGACTATCTTTGATGGACTGTTCTGGAGTTATGGAGTAAAAACAGCAAAAATGGTGACAAAGGTCAGTTTCAGTTTGTACAGGGGTCAAATACTAAAGTTGTTCCAGTTTCAGGAAAAAATTATGCAAATTATTTTTTGCCTTAATACGGTTCTAAATAGGAATAGTTTGCACCATCTGTCATGCTTAGTTATCATGTTACAGGGTAACATACGTCACATGTCACAGAATTCAATGGATGTTGACCTTGTTTGACCTTTACTTTGGAGACAAAGCATTCAACATAGTCAAAATTATTCCATTTATTGATCCTTTTATTTCAACCAATAATTTGCATAATTTTTTGCTGAAATTGGAGCAACTTTAACTTTTGACCCCTTTACAAACTGAAACTGACTTTTGTCACCATTTTTTCTGTTTTTACCCATAACTCCAGAACAGTCCATCATAGATACCTTTTTGGAATTGTTCTGATCAGACAAGTAATGTGATATAGTTTTCAACATGACTGGAGCATTTTTAAAGTTTGACCTCTGTGTAATTTTTCATTGACCCCTACCTGGCTCCAGCTACCACCCTGGGATGGCTATCATACATTTTTGTGTAGGCCATGATACACTGAGACTGGATTCTAAGTGTCGTTTTTTTCCCCTTAAGTGGTACCGATTGGGTCAAAATTCATGACTGGCTCATGGAGTAAAAGGGAAAATAAGTGCGTCTTAATGAATAGTGATAATCCAATAGTGATAATTAGTCCAAACAAGGTGAGGTGGAAAAACAGCTATGACAAAACATGACAAGATGGTTCAAACAAGACAAAACTAAACTAACTCCAGCCAAAAAAAGGAGATACGACAAGAGTCAAAGTTAGAGGTGGGCGATACTGGGAATTTTGGTATTTATCCGATACCAAGTAAATACAGGCCCAGTATCGCTGATATCGATACCGATACGATACTTTTTCATATTTAAGCTTCATAGATCCAAAGGATCCAAAAGACCTAGGATAGAATTTCATCAAACATTGTACGTGACAACAAAAATACTTTATCACAATCAACATTTTTGTTAAAAAAAAAAAAAAAAAATCACACAACACAACTTAAAACAAAATCTCCTGAGGTAGAGGGCTGACAAACCACAATACAAGGGTGCGCTGCTCTTACAGACAGAGAGTAGACTTTGATGAATCTGCTTGCGCAGCAGTCAGTGCGTGCAGGAGAGAAAAAAAAGCTTGAGTATTGATCTTTTTTACACGAGGATCGTTCAATATCAATACCGGCATTGGTATCGATATTATCAATATTAGGATCGATCCGCCCACCTCTAGTCAAAGTACTTAGACACACCAGGAGAAGATAGGACAACGTGTGCAGACAGTCAAACGCAGACACAAGAGTTCAAATCACTATTTAATAGCAACTCATGGTGTATTCTTTAACCAGTCACTTGGAATACCCATTCTGTGCACCCCTTAAATATAAGAGTTGGCACATTGTGTTCACACCCAGGACACAGAGGACAGAAAACAATTTGACTTTGGTCCATTTGATTTCCTGCTCATTTAGTCTGTCATTGATGAGAACTTTTGGATCTTGATTCAATTCACCGTCCTCCCTGTTTTGGAATTATGCTTCCAAATCGGCACATTTCAGCAACAATGTGTGTTTTAGAAAAAAGCATCACATCTTTTTGTGCACTGTAAAGATTTAGTAGCACGTAAGCGATAAATCAATAAATATGATCACTTGTTTACCTCAGGTTTAACACCGCCAGTTATTTAATCTTTGTTAAAATAAAATAAAAAAGTGCAGACTTTGCCATCGCCAACAAAGCAGCATGTTTTTGTTTTTAGTTTTCGAACAAATACACGTTATTGAGCGTATATAATTATCAACACCGCTTTCTCAAGAAGAGTGGCACTCTGTTGCCCCCTGGTGGCAGCCGCCGCTGATGCTAGTGACTCATAATGTTTCAGCGTGTGTGAGGGTGTACGTTACGTCGATTTTGGCCCAGTTACCTCTCTGCGGCAACGTGATATTTAAAAAAAAAAATGCCATTGGCTATGAATAAATAACACATTTACTCTCAACTGGACTTTGGGCAATATTACATGATCATTTACCCCATGCAAAAAAAAAAAAAAAATCAAATCCTTCTGGAAGAAGGGGGAGAATGTGGTTTTGGCGGGGCTCAGCGGGAGGATACACAATTTTAAGAATTGGGAAAATCACAAGATGAGACAGAAAAACAGGGAGGATCATCAACAACAACAGAAAAATAGCAGCAGCAGTCAGGAACGATTTGCTCCACCTACCCCCCAACACCCCCTGCAGAACTGCACTTGCACAGAGAGCGTGAATGTGTGCGTGCACGTGTGGGCGCCAGTGCACGGGTGCGTGTCCGTGGGCCGAGTGCAGAGGGGCTAATGGAGTGTTGATTGCATGGCGGTAAGCAGGCGTGGGTAATTGCAGCTCAACAGCGTAACGGCTCCAAAATGAAGACGCATTTCGCATTCGATCACCGAGCTGCCGTTTGTGCACACACACACACACGCGCGTGCATAACGTGTTCTTCTGTAAAAACCTATACTATCTTTGCTTTTCAAGCCGCCGAGCTGCAGATTTAGAAAGGAGTCGACAGACTTTTGTGCAACTGTAACCGCTGTGCTCTGCGGACGCACGGAGCTGAGAAGTAAAGGTGGAAGGCTCGAGGTGCCATCAGTGCGTCCTGCCCTTTCTCTTCCTCTCTGTTTTCTTTCCCTTTGTGCCTGAGCTGAAGTCTTCCCTCGGTGAACCTCATTTGTGTTGCCAAGCGACAAGGTTGCCTGGGAGTAGGGTTTTTGATGAACAGTCGCACTGTAATGGCGGTAGCCCTGCCAGCACGCTGAATGTACACATGAAGATCAACACGTGCACACACACCCGTGCAAATACTCACTGGAGTGTGGGACTCGTAGCGGGATGATCTCACAAGTAATGTCATATATATGTATATATATATATATGTATATATGTGTGTATATATATATATATATATATGTTTTGGCCCTGTAATAGTTACATTTCTCAAAATCAATAAATCCTGACATTTTATAAGTCTCAAAACTAAAAGCACATATCACAATGATAAACGATTTAAAAAAAATAAGTTAATGTTAATGGACCAGATCAAAAGAAAAAACTATTTTTGTTCTTCGTTTGTTTATTTTTGCCTCATTACTAGCCCCATCTCAACATTTTTATGAGAATGTTTTAGTGGACTTAAATGCAGGGATGGATGTATATTAACAAATAAAATGACCACGCAAAACTTGCAATATCTGGGTTCATACTGCCTGCAAAGAAATAATCAAAATGCATGTTAGGGTCACTGCATTTTTGCTTTTTTGGTTATTTTTTAATTTTTTGCATATCGTCCCAACTTTTTTTGATCTTGGAATGCATGCCTCTATTGATAAATTCCATAATTTTGGAGATTTAGCTCGATATGACTGGGTTTTGTGAAACTTGGCTGAAGCCGAATGTACACTTGCCTTTGAATGAATGTTGTTGCCTGAATATACAAATATTCATATTGTGCGCAAAGCAAGGAGGGGTAGTTGCTTTAATGTACAAATATATCTTCATCTTAACATCTAGTTCTTGCTTCTAGTGATGTTATGAGCAATTGTAATCAGGCTACTGGATTTGCATGGTGTTCTATTAGTATTATACAGGCCGAATTTTAAGATGAAGTAGACTTTTTCAACTTCTACATTTCATTTACATTTTACATTTATTACATCTACATGGAACCAAATCACAACAAAGCTGCCTCAAGGCACTTCAACAAGCGAGTAAGTTCGAACCTTACCAACCCCTAGAGCAAGCACGCAGATGACAGCGGTAAGGAAAACAGATAATTCTACGACTTCTCCTTTGTTTTCACTCAGGACCACCACAGCAGACCTGAAGTGGATCTACATGTTGATCTGGTGCCAGTTTTGCACCGGATGCTCTTCCTGATGTCACTCCATATTACATGGAGAATGGGCAAGCATGGCTTTTGGACCGGTAACTTCCAAAGAAGAAAGGGCTCAGGGGTAAACCATGTTGCAATCCCACCTCAAGAATGGACTTGTGTCCATGACATACCTCAACACTGGCACACTGTCCTCATACATAACCTGCACCACCCTCACATACTCCTGATTTTCTCTTACAACACCACAACTGTTCTCTGGGCACCCCACTATAAACTCTTTTAATTATTCAAACACTCACTGCACATCCTTCTAGCCTTCTAGCCATATCAAAGGATTAAATGGAGTTGGTAAGGTTACACTTTACCCTCGTGAACCATCTTGGTGGAATTTATTGCAAACTGAATTGACCTGAATTGAGTCAGGTTTTTGTTTTTTATAGAATAACCTTTACACACATCTGGTTTTGATTATCTTGGGTTTTTATTCACCTTAATCACTAATAAAAGCCATGGAAAAGGAATCAGTTCCATCAAACAATTTTGGGTTGTGCCAGCTGGGTACCAAACTTTGTGATTTATTGCTATATACATAAATAAAATGTTTCGACCTGTATCCGCCACCACTGACCGATATAACAAATGTAGCAATGACTGAAACGTGTGATTGACCTCCTGTAAAGAAGCGGTTAACTCCCAGACTGCACCACCTCAAGAGTGGTACAACATGTGGTTTTCACAAAGTGTTGTATTTCATTCCTGATAGCCTTATTTACCACTTTTTCCAAATCCTACTCCCCGGCACCCAGCGTGTCCATAGAGCTCATTTTTCAGACTGATGTGTTTGTGAAAACTTTTACATGTTTTTTGGATTTCCAGCATAAAAACAAAAAGATGTTTACATTTTAAAAAGGAGTGAGAGGATTGTAATTATTGTTTCAGGCTCACAGCAACAAATTTCACGACTTTTTCACCTTGAGATTTTTTTGCACGATTGAGTGGCTTCAAAATTTGAACTTAAATGCTTTATTAAAAACACAAATACTACCCTGTTATATGTTCATAAAATGCTCCACAGTTGCAATTTTACTAATTCAAAAATTTGTACGATGTGTATGAATTTTAATATTTTGTTCAGTATTTCAAGATGGTAAATGCACAAATTATCTCACTTTATGGCTTTGCAGCTTCATTTTTGTTTGTGGTGATTCTCTCCAATACACAGGAAATTTAAGTTCAAACAAAGACAATGAAACTTTTAAATAATCCAGTTATTAATACTTTTTGAATGCAATGAATATCTTGTATATATCTTTTCTTTTTAAACTGGATTTTTTTAACCTATATTATTTTCATTCGACCCAGATTGTCAGAACTATCCCAGAATGTAATGGTGTTGAATTAATTATTCATTCATATTTTCCGTTTAGTTTGTTAAATGATTCAGTGATTTTGTAAATCGACACAGTGGTCAAGCTTCAATTAATCTTAAAATGACTTACTTAATGAAAGACAAAATTCTCTTGAACTATTGTAGGTAGGTTGTGGTCAGGTAAGGTAGGGAGGTCTTCAGCAAAGATTTTAAAGAAGCCCAAGTCCTTAGCAACTGAGCTGACTTGTATAACAAATTTAACATGTTAAGTATCACTACTTGTTTTGTTTTTTGACCCCTGTCAGACTCATTTAATATAGAGTATTTGCGATACCAAGTAATGACGCCTTGATATTGCACTTGCACAGAACAGAAAGTCAGTCCATTGTATACGCTTGTCACATTAACAATTCCACCATGCATTAAGGAAAATAATCTTAAATCCAGGCTGCTTTTTATTATTTGTATTCACTTGTTTATTTAAAAAAAAAATAAGTAAACAGATTTTTTCATGTCTCATAAATTCTGCATAGTGCAGAAAAGTAGCAGTAACTGACATTTTCGATGTTAAAATACATTCATTATTATTATTATTATTATTATTGTCATAATAATAAGATATTATTATTATTATTATTATTATTATTATTGGTAATGGTAGTGGATATAAAGAAATTTAATCACTGCCTGATTGCTTAGTAAAAAATCGTATCACACTTGCCATCCATCAGAAACAGACTTGGTGTGTATTTGAAGCGATGTGAAACGATTGTCGCTCAACGCCTATCAACCAGAGGCGGACTAGTGTACACTGTTGATGATCTATGTGAATAATAATGCTTGTTGCGTATTTAAAAATGGCCGTAAATTGCTTTTAAAAGATGGAATGTGGCTCTGTAGTGAAGCAGCAACCACTGCAAGTATAAACTGAAGCAGAGGGAACGTGCCTGTACTTATTTAGTTTAATTTAATCTTCAGGGGTTGGCGAGTCCACATCAGTGTTTTTTTTAATGTTTCTGGACACCAGAGGGTTAACCACCCAATCAAACGCCTTGATGGCACAGATACTGATTGGATCCTATCACAACTGTACATCCCTAATCACAACCCGACTGCTTCCAGACGGCTTATTAAAGACTGCTCAAAGGCGGTGAGTGGACATTTCCAGCATTGATTCCAGCCTAGGACAGACGTACTTTTTAGCCAAGGAGATTTTGGGCTCATGCTAATAAATACGGATGAATTTTAGTGTACGAGTGTACATGAAAATTCAGTAAGGTATGTCTTCTATAATACATTCCAATTCTAAGGTAGAACTCTACTCGTGTATACTATAGTATATTTAAATATCTAAAAAAAAGAGAAGAGTAGAGCCACTTAGGTGCCTGGTCTTGAGAACCAGGGATGGTAGGTTGAAAAGCTTTTTTTAATCCCATGGAAACTCTCCCTACCCACCCAAGCAGCTCAAGAATATGGACAGCATGTATATAAGTGATATTTACACAATCAGAGTAATAAACAACATATACAAGAAATAGAGCTACTACTAAATATCATAGGAGTTAGCTTCTAAAACCTAAATATTTGTAGGCTAAGCTATAAATATGCTTATTTTATTATAGAAATAGAAGCTATGATGTAATATGTTTTAGGTATCTATCTAAAGTTCACCCTACTAGCTTACTATAGGAACACAAAATACATACTCTATATCTATCTCATGGAAACCCCAAACTTAGATACTATCTGTTGATATCTATTAAAGAACCCATAAACTGAAGAACCATTCAAAATGTACACCATGTAAAATAAAAGTGTAAATCACAAAAGTAAGCTAACTATAGCTAGATGAGCTACCGTTAAATTAGCAGTTAATAAGCCAACCATACCTTGCTAGCCAAGGTTAAACAAAGCCGGTAACTAGCGTATTAAGTACAATAGTGTAGTTTAACCCTCCAATAACGGTATTAACAAATACATATAACAAAAAATGTAAACAAATGTATGTATTAACATTATCTTCCCAAACAGAACAGAACCAACTATACTGACATGCAATATTTGGGTTAATTATTCAGACACACTAGAAACCCAAGTATTTCTTTTAGCTTCATTTTTCAATATTTATGTGAAATTACATTTCCATTTCTGGTCAAACAAAGGGTTAGGGTTAAACTGAAGGTTAGGGTTGGGACTAGATCTTTAAAGGTGTGAAAGATGCAATGTCTGGCCAAAACATCCACATTAAACGTAGCGCACTCCTCAAGGGCACAGAAACACTGAGCCGAAAACAGGTACGTTACTGCTTTGCATTCTCGCCTGGTCATTTGAAATGTGTCAGTCTAAAAGGGTTGACAAATATTTTATTGCCATGGTATATTTCAGAATAAATTAGTCTGCTGCATACAGATGGAGGGGGTGAAACGGTGTGTACGTACATTTGTGAATTCAAGAACGTCTGCACAGATGTGCAAAGCAGTGTGAAGGAATGTCTATCCGTTTGCCAAACTGTGATTATCTCATTTAATTAGATGGATGATTTGCATTTCTTTGGAAATAATTCACCATTCTAAGTCTAACAATGATATTCTTGACGCTCCTTGCTTCAACAGACCAGTAGCTAACAGCAGGTAGCATGCTAAAATGTCATCGCTCTCACAGTTAACCGCCAGGTGGCCTCTGTCGAGAAAGTTTCAACATCAACACAACCGAGTGTTGTTGGAAGCTTGTACAACTTCTGGCAAACGGAATGACCCGTGAAAGCTGGCACGGAAAACGTAATTGAACAGATGGATCTTTTTACAGGCGGTTAACTAGCCAAGTGTGACTACAGCTAATTGGAACAGCGCAGACATAAATGTCCTCACCGTATAGATGTGGGTGGACTCGCGCATAGGCATTGTCGGTTTTGTACCCGCGAGTGGAGAATTTAATGGGAGATGTTTTTGTTTCTGGTGTTTTCACGGAAGCTCAGTCCTATAGAATCATCCGCCCGCATAAAATCCACAAATGTTTCCCTCACCGCCTTTGTTGACTTTGCTCTCTTAATCGCTATATGTAGAAGTGATAGCATAGCACGTTGGCGTAAAGTGACATAGTGCACCCACTTTAAAGAAGTGGACTTGCACTTAAAGGATGACACTTTATTTCTCTTTTTTACTTTCTTTATTAAGCACACCATCATGATGACCAAAGCTCTTGGTAAACTAAACACTGCTCCGCCGTGCTGTCCGTGATATGAATATAAAGTGATTTGAAAAGCTCTCGGAGGCTACAACTAACTGAACACAAAATTTAACTCAACGTATCAACTCAATATAAATCTAACTGAATCTAAAACGAAATTAATCTGAGACAAAAGGAATATATAGTGAACTGCATTGATAATTGAATGGAAAAATTAACTATTAAACTGAATTAGAACTACAGGAAGTTAACTGGGGGAAAAACTAACCAAAATATAAAGCGAGCAAAAAGATAATGAGGTACAAATCTTATTGAATCTCACATTACATGAATATCAAGCTAACTTCTAAACATTGTTGAATTTAACCCTAAACTAATAGGAATTTAACTGAATAAAGTGACTACTGAGTTGAAAATTAACTGGGTATTATTTCAGTTGACTATAAAGTCCACAAATAACTGATATACTTTATATTATAACCACAATATAAACCTTTCTGAAAGGGACTTCAATCTAAAAGCTAATTGAACATAAAGTTAACTGAATAAAAAGCTAATTGAAAGGTAAATAATTAAAAAAAAACACTAACCTGGCTTGCCCTAATATGTATCTGTGGTGCAAATTTGGTGAGGATCCACGAAGTTGTTTTGACGTAATCCTTCAAAGCGCAAATAAAGTGAAATCTTGATCCAGAATCTGGATTCGGTTCCAGATCACCTCCAAAATTCAATGAGTTCTTCCTTGGTCTAATATCTATCTGTGGTGAAAATTTCGTCAAAATCTGTGCAGTAGTTTTGACGAAATCCTTCAAAGCATATATAAAGTGAAACTTGATTCAGAATCCAGATCCAGATCACCTCCAAAATGTAATGGAGTCTTCCATGGCCTAATATGTATCTGTGGTGAAAATTATGTCAAAATCTGTGCAGCAGTTTTGACGTAATCCAACTAACAGTAATCCTTCAAAGCCTATATAAAGTGAAACTTGATCCATAAAACGGCTCTGGATGTGGATCACCTCCAGAATTTAAGGGATTATTTCTTGTTCTAATATCTATCTGTGGTGAAAATTTTGTCAAAATTCGTTCAGTAGTTTTGACGTAATTGTACTAAGAGTAATCCTTCAAAGCCTATATAAAGCCTAGTTAAAACTCATTAAATATAAAGTTAACTGAAAGGTGACTTAACCTAAATGAAGTCGATATAAAAAAAACTAGCTGAAAGCTAACAGGAACTTAAACTGAGTGAGTTTTAACTTCACTCAGTTTAAGCTCCTGTTAGCTTTCAGCTAGTTAAAACTCACTAAACATAAAGCTAACTGAAAGGTGGCTTAACCTAAATGAACTCAATATAAAACTAGCTGAAAGCTAACAGGAATTTAAACTGAGTACTCAGTTTAAGTTCCTGTTAGCTTTCAGCTAGTTAAAACTCATTAAGCTAACTGCAACGTGACTTAAACTAACTCAATATAAAACTAGCTGAAAGCTAACAGGACCGGAAACTAGCTCACTGAACCTGTACTAGCGAGCTAAATCTGAAACTAACGGAGTACAACTGTGGATTTACGCGGCTCGTTTAGATGAGCTGTATTTTCCTCTGACTTATACTGAATTTCTGAGCATTTTCCAAATCAAACGTGAAGCTCTTGAGTGCCTTGCTCTGTTTTCTCCGTCTGGCTTCAACCGTCTCCCTCTGAGGACGTGCAACGCCTGAAACTATTTTGTCAGTGAATTCCAAATAAACAAGAATTAAAATAAACCACAGGCAGTGGAAGAAGACTGAAACTGACATTTGGGCTTCCTTGGCTGAAGGCAGAGATCAAGTCCAGACTGAGAATTAGTGCGTACAGCAGTGAGGGCTGATGGGTAAAGGGGTAAGAGAAGAGTCCCAGTGCCTCTCAGTTGCCTGACAGTACCAAATGAAATCCACTTTGGTTCATCCCCAAATGCCAGCAGGCTGCTGTTGAATATGAAAGTGTGATGAGATTCCGGTATCGAACCTCCTCAGTGCCAAGAAGTTGGTGTATTCTCCCTTTGGAGAACAATACGAGTGAATTTCAGCCAACCTTTGACAACCTCCTCACACACTTCAATGAAGTCATTCATCAATTATTACAGTTGTACAGCAAATAAAGGTCTTCACAAGTTCAACATTTTGGACTCGACCCAAAAAAGCCTGTGGAAAGCCTCCCCAAGATGACAAACTAAACCTCGTACGGATGTTGTGAACATGGAAATGTTGTTGTAACAGGCTGTAAATATGTTTATCTTTGCTGGATTTTTTTTTTCTTTTCTCAAAAGCAAGATTTTGTCTAAAGAGATCCAAATGTTCTGGGAAGGGGAGGATAATGGAGTGTCTTATAATCAGGACCATCTCTTAGTCAAACTAATACGTTAATAGTATGTTTTTTAGCATTTTGGCTTTCAAAAAAAAACAAACAAACCTTGAATAAGTTACTATCCCAGCATTCCAAAGGAGTGACAATGTCCTCAAAGAGGACCCTTCCTTGTTTTTGTCTCTTTTTCTGTCCCGTTGCCGTTTGACAGCCTCAACAGCAAAAGCAGCAGGAGAAAAGGTGCCAACCCGCCGCGCCGCACTGCCGCGCAGAGATCAAACATTCTGTTGCCACCTCTCCTTCACCGTGCCTCTAATCACCGCCCCCCCACACACACACACACACGCCTCCCCAAGGTCATTCTCTGTCTAAGCTGATGGACACCTGAGGATCACATTGGGTTGAATGTGACCA
Organism: Thalassophryne amazonica; assembly: GCF_902500255.1. Taxonomy (NCBI): domain Eukaryota; kingdom Metazoa; phylum Chordata; class Actinopteri; order Batrachoidiformes; family Batrachoididae; genus Thalassophryne; species Thalassophryne amazonica. The sequence continues at coordinate 24,895,917 of NC_047125.1, read as the reverse complement.
CTATTGCACGTTGGCTCACTTCCACCAAATCCAAGTCTTCTGCAGAGTTATTGCTACAGAATTAGCTTCCAGTGATGATCAGTATGTTTGCTAATTTAATTTAGTTTCCAGTTTGACAATGTTTTCCCAGGCTTTGGAAAAGCCTAGACATGTTCTCTGTTATATGCAGTCACTGAATACATGGATAGATAAAGTGAGTCTCACCTCTGCAGTGTAACAGTCAAACTCAAAATCGTGTTTCAAAGGTTAGTATTACAGATCGAAGTTAAGCAACTTGGATCAAAGATGACTTGTCAGGATCACTAAAATCAGGATCGAGGAAGAATGTTCAGGATTAAATGTCTGTGATCAAAGTTCAGCCACTGGAATTTCAAAGGTCAGCAATTAAGATCAAAGTCCAACAAATGGGATCAAACATGACTCAGCTGCATCTGTGATCAGGGTCAACTATGATTGATCAGGATTACATGTGAGTAAGCATGAGCAATGTTCAGCAAAATCAGGTTCAGGCTCAAAGTTCTGGGTTGTGGATCAAAGTTCAGCACTCAAGATCAAAGGACAACAACATGATCAAAGATGAGATTCAGCATCAGCAATCAAGACCAAAGCTTGGGAATCTGGAGCAAAGTAGCAATCATGATCACAAATGAGTGCTCGGAATTAAATATCTTAATTAATTAATACATAACAGCTTGTTAATATAGTGTGTTTATTAGAAAAAAAAACATTCCAACACGAGAAATGTGTGATCATCTTTAATTATTACCAAATTCTTGAACAAACCCAAGGTTCTCTTCTTCAGTTGTCATCTGCAGTTGGAGCTCCGAGTTTGCGACTGAGATCTTTGGTTTTAACATTCCAGCCTGAACATATGTTTAAAATCATAAACTTTGAATGGGCTATTTGAGGGAAGTCGCCATAAAGTCAAATAAAGCTTTGTATCGACCAATACGCAGTTCATAAATTTGTGGTTTCATAAAAATTTCCACAGCTCGTCAGCGGACTCGATAAAGGTTTAGACCTAAATGCAGCTGAACGATCTGAAACAACAAATAAATCATGTGGTTCATCTCTCTGGTTCTTCCTGCACATTGTGGAAGCAATGAGTGCCCTTAAGCTTTTACAAGTGATCAGCAGGAACTCATTTGTCAAAGTTTTAATAATCCTCTCAAATGTCAGGGAGATTTGTGTGATTTACGAGAACTCGCTGTATTCATTATTTATTATAGGTAGAATCTAAACCCGCGAGTGGCTCAGACCTGCTATAGCAGTTGTGCAAATAGTCTGCTGTTTCCCAAACCTACATTTTCAGTCAATTGTTGAAAATTTTTCACAACGATGAACTGTAATTATCAGGAGAAATTCCATCCTTCCATACGTCCTTCTGGCAAAGTTTCGTATCATAATACTCAAGAACCGTAAACTTCTTAAAATCAAAATTTTTATGTTAATAGTGGGAGGTCAAAGCTTTGTGTGCCAAAAAATCATGCATTTCTGACATTTATAAATGCTTTTTTTTTTTTCATTTTGGGTTTCACAAGTAGGATATGTGCCACAAGCCCTGCAATGCTCACATCGCCCACTAGATGGTGACAAAAGCTGCTTAAATGTGCAGCAAGGTCTCAACTGGTGTCGTCATTTGAGAAGGGAAGTTTTGTTAAAATGTAGAAAGCCACACCTTTTTTGCATTATTATTATTATTATTATTATTATAAATATGTATATGTCACGGACATGAACGAATGCAGCTCTTCAGCATCTCACCATGTCATTTAAGTCCTTCAGAACTTTCTTTCAGTAAATGCTTCTGGGCAGCATTAGCATGGCCAAAAACCTTCAGCTTCTGGGGAAGCTGAAGACCCCAACAACTACGGCCCTTTTGACCCCCCACCCCACCATTTTAAGCATTTTTTCTTTGTTTGCATCTCAAATGCCTGGAAAAGACCTCACCATCTCATTTAGGTCATTCAGACTTTATTTTCAGTAAATGCTTCTGGGCAGCATTAGCATGGCTAAAATCTTCATGCAATTTACACACTAATCATTGAACAACCTCATGTGCTGTCAAGGTCACTTAATTGTTCCCATATTCAGTGTTGACTGAACATTTAGCATTTTTCTGTTTCAGTGTCAACTGTGCACTGAATTACCGCGAGACCTCCTCTATTCACGTGAGATCTCCTCTTTCTCTTTTTAAAATTTTCTTGTCTTTTTTTTTTAATTGAGGCAAAAAAGTTTATACAAAAACCTTACAGAGGACAAACATAGCAGCGCAAAAACAACATAATGAAAAACAGGTGTCCTCTGCTGTAGCTCCAGGAAGTGCTCAACATTTGACATTTCCTGTTTCAGTGTGCGCTCAAGATTTGGCACTTCCTGTTTTGGTGTCAACTTGCCACTGAATTCCCGCAGGATCCCACGAGATCTTGTCAATTGCCAATCCAGGAAGTGTCAACCCAGGAAGTGTTCAACAATTGACATTTTGCTGTGGGCTCAACGTTTGGCACTTCCTGTTTCTGACACAGTGTACATTTTTTGTGTGTGTGTGTATCCTCTGTGATATGGTTTGATGCTAACGTTTCCTCATCCGTTTCTCAAATTTGTCCATTGTCATTTCTATGTGTTTGTCAGGGCCGTCCTCCTTCACGGTTGCGAATCATATTCGCAGAGTAGCAGAGTCATCTCGCCTCTAGTCTAACGGATGAGACGTTTCGCGCACGGGGCACACTAATGACAGTCGACGGTGTTAATCTCACCCAAACAGACTCGACACCCATATGTGGTCGCCTCTGGCCACACGTCTGATTCTCTAATCTGCTCTAGGCCCATCCGGATCATTTCTCTCTGCCGCTATTTATTTTTCCATCCCAAGGCCAGACAGATGGGAGTGTTTAGGAATAAAATTGTCAGTATATTTACCATATTATTTACTAGCACCTGCCTCGTGGCAATGCCAGGCTCCAGAAAGGGAAGAAGAAGAAAAAAAAACCTCCTCTGCCTGCTAGTTGGACCATTTAGGATTTATGTGAGACATCTCTTCCATTGGAGCCATTTAATAGCTTGATCAAAGATGTGTCAGTAGCGGGATTCAGTGCGCTGACCCCACAGGTTAAAAGTGTGTTTCACACACTGTGTAGCATATATATCACACTGTGACAGATGAATGGTTTTGTGTCTCTGTGGACAACCTCAAACCAAATTTGGACATTAATGGATTTCTCCCCGCGATGCTACTGTGACAATGTCATAAGACATGAGTGACAGGAATAATAAACAACGGCCGAAGGTTAGATTATTCGGAGATTTTATACCGCGCATGGACCGCAGAGCAATGTGGGTAAATCCAATGTATCTGTCTGAATGGAGACGCCTTCATGTAAACACATCACTCATAAAAAAAAAAAGATAAAGCGTTCACAGTAACGCACAGAGGTGGACCCGCGCCAAAGATAATCTGATCAGATTTTTGCAATGCCTTGTGCCCAATACAGTACAGTCGAACCCGGATTTCCTCGATTGTATGCGCACGTTTTAAACCTTGAAGCATGACAAACCCAGGCCCCGCCCTCACTCCGGCCTCGTATGTAATTGTGAACTCAATTGCAGTTACATAATACCACCACCAGATGGTGGCAAAGAGGCATATCTTAGAAATGAGCCACAAGAAGTTTTGCCTCCATCTCATAGTAATTAGGGAATAATGTGTTGCCGGTAAAACGGATATTTGCGGCCATAATCCAGCATGAAAGTCCGCAAATCGTCAGACACAAGGGGGTTATTCCCATTCTAATCCAATTCCATCATTGCATGGTCGGCGAGGCTTACCGTCGAGCCGAGGCAGCGTTGCGCCAACAGCGGTCAGGGCGCGGCGTAATCTAACAAATGTGAAAATCCATCAAATGTGAAACGGTAATTCTGTATCAGAATCCACATCATTATTTTCGTATGGTATCTTAAAATTCACCCATTTCAGCATCGTCGTCGGTACGCAACTTTCTCTCGCTCTCAGCTAACAGCGGCATTATTGACATCTGTGTGGCAGCGCGCGCGGCTGGTCAGGGCACGGAGTACTACATTAAATGTGAAACAGTCGAATATTTTGCGACCTTACACCCGATATTATACGGTCTGAAATCTCACACGATTAGCCAATCAGATTTGCGGAAAAAATGCAACTGGATTAGAATTGAACATATACACCCTGAAATGTCCCAGATGTTTGTTTTTTTTTGGGGGGGGGGGAGCTCATTTAACAAAATCTTGCTGTTACTGCAGCCACAGTCATTAACCTTATTGGTGATGCAGGGGTGAGGTGGTGTGGTTAGCATAGCCTAGCCTAGCCTCAACATTGAGTCTTTAATTGTTGAGGCAGCATGTTCTTTCTAGGTATTTGTATTTTTTTCTGGTTTTGCTCATTTCTTATTAACACTGTGCTGTGTGCCTGGTGCAGTCTGTCTCAAACGAGAGGTATCAGTCTGATTGTTTCTTCCATGTATAATTTGATCAATACAATCCCAAAACATAACTTCAATAAGGACCCTTCCAGCAGTATGGGTTGTCTGCTAAGCACTACTAGTTTGTATTCACCTTTTGCACATTGTCTATGTACCTCAAGATGGCAACAAGGACTTGGACACGCCCCAAAAAGGATTAGCACTGTGTATATTCAAGATAGGGCCCATTGACTTTTTAGTTCTGCTTTGTAATGTACTGTAAATTGAAACGGCTTTTTCCCTACATACTGCACATTTTTGTGCTCATACTCTGCTAGCTTGCAAGGCAAACTACCTGTTGGCTTTAATTGCTTTGATTTGGCTGACTGAAACGACAGTAGGTGCACTAGCTAACTGCATGCATTACTAATTATTACTACTCTACGTATTTGTTTTGCTGTTTAATTTGATTTGGAGTTGGTAAATGTTTGGTGTGACACTGTCCAGGCTGGGTTGTGATTACAGTGACTATAGGAACAAAACATCATAAATAACCTCACTGTGAACTGTTTAATGGCTGAGAAACGCAGCGTGTGCGAGTGTGTGATATGTGTACAATCACAGCTATTTATGTGTGTATGTTTCCGATAGCGCGAGTGTGTAATTATGTGTAGATTACGGGCATAGCGGACGCCGCAGAATCGTCTTTGATGGGATTAAGCACTCAATTACCTGTCGAGGTCTGATCCCCTCCCAAGTCTCAGGTTCAGGAATTTCTCTCACACACACACACGCACAACTTTGCACAAATATCTTGTTTTGAAATAGTCAGAAACACAATAACTTTTATTTTTGTTTGGGTTTTTTTGGTTTGTTTTGTTTTTTTTTTGCTGTCAAAATCTGCAAATGCAAATCGAACATGTTTGAAACCAACGCCTGCACACAGCTATAGCGAACTATAACTACTGTTGCATGCAAGTATAGCTCAGTTGTTCATAGACAGAACCATAAATCTGTTTGTTGTGGGTTATAGTCTGAAAGTATAACCTAACATGGAAATGACTTTAACCACTTAGGAACTACAGCCACAATTAAGTGGACAAAACAAATATAAGCGTTTTTTGTTGTTGTTGTTAATTTTTAATCTGGCTTTCTTTCAGTAAGACTGGGGGTGGCTACATGTACATGTAAGTCAATTCTGGAAGCACTGCATGATAAATCTGTCTGGAGTAGGCAATTTTCAAAAATTGAGTGAGGGAAGCCACCAAGACACCCTTGATGTCTTGAATGGGGAAACTGCGCACTGTGCAACAATTGTCTGTTGCCCCACACACACACCTTCTTGGTGGAGTGGAACAGCAAAGGGTTTTTATGAGAAAATATATCAAGTCTAGGCTCCCCGTCTGCCTTCTAGCAAACTGTAGCTGAAATTTTGTCTTGTTTTGGAAACAATATATAACTGATAATTAGACAAAAGCTGCACTCTGCACTTTTGTATCCAGTTACAGCTGCAGACTACTACTCTTTCAGAGACGTCATGGGCGTCTTGATGGCTTCCCTCACTTGCACTATGCTATGGTTTTAGCAGAGTTTTGTTTTCTGGCTTCAAATCAGCCCACAGTAATCGCATACATCAGTAATTATAATCCAACCATAATTTATAAATGAAATGAGCCGCTTTGCATAATGAGTACTTCTACTTTTGTACTAATTACACTTTTTTCACGACAGGAGTTTTACTGATAAGGGCATATTTCCACAGTGTGGCATTGCTACTTCAGCTTCAGAAAAATATCTACGTATTTCTTCCACCAAATACTAAACACAGTGACTTCTGAGGCACAGCGGGGGGATTAAGAATACCGCCGCTATTCTGACAGTTTCATGTGGATTTCCATCGCTACCTGGAAACAACACTGCAAGCCGCTACCAGAAGGGCAAGACACAACAGTGCAAATTGTTTCGCCAGATAACCATTAATGTCACCCGACAAAAAGGACAAAAGACTCACCAGCAGACTTTCTATCATAGGTTTGCCTTTTATAGCACCGGTGCCGTTGTAGGCCTCTCAGTAGCAGTCAGATTTTTAGAGGAGAACAAAAATACATCTCATACCTCAGTGTCCCTGATACCTCCGCCGCTGCTGGGATATTGTGACATTGTAAAGGTCACACACATTTTTTCCTGAGGAAGAATGTGACACTGACCGCAAAAGGAAATTAAGCACGCAACAATTATGACCTATTTACATTTTTGTTCCTGCTTATTACACATATTGTTGTTTCTGGGAAGGATTATTGACAGCCAGTGGTGGACACAGTTCAGCTAACAGCTAATTAGCAGAGCTATCGTTTTCGTTAGCAGATTAGCTTTCAGCTCACTCTGAAAACCTTCACTACACCAGCTTCCACTAAATTTAGTTCCACTAACTTCAAGTCAGCTAATGTTTTGGCGTGTGTATGTGAAATTTAACAGTTTAAAAATCTTTTAAAACCATAAACTCATAGCCTATGTCTGTTCCTGCTGAGGTTTGTACACTAATCCAGGAGCAGGCACTCATAAACCTTTTTGGGAGCTTCCACATTTAAGCTTACACATATTAAAATTTCAGCTCCTTAGAGCATTTTTTTTGGGGGGGGGGGGGTTGATTCCCCCCCAAAACATCCGAAACTAAAGCTAAATTTGTATCATAAAAGTTAGTGACTAGCGGTAGCTTCAGCTAAATTTTTTAGCTGTTCATTGGTTTCGCGTCATCACAGTTAACGTTTCAGTTAGCAGATAAGCGGTTATCAAAGCTAACTTTGAGGTTAGCCATTCCTACCACTGCTGGAATTTAAAATATGTTAAGAAATAAATGCAAATGAGCCAGTATGTTGAAACCTCAATTTAAAAAAAAAAAAAGTCAAAAGATATTGAACAACAAAACAAAATTTTTCATAGTGTCAAATTTAGAAATAAATAAAACACAGCCATAAAATGTCATGTAGATGCAACAGCGACTGGCACCCTATTAGTAATTTACAGCCAGTGAACGTGATGATCCATCGAACCACATACTGACCTATTTTCATTGTGTCATCTTTCAACTTCCACTCCTCTGTCCTTTTTTTTTTTTTTTTTACGCCCAATAGCTGTTCTTCTACGATCTGCACCCACTCTGCCTGTCACTGCCCTTTAGCCAACAAATGCGCCTGACATTTGAATGTACAAGTATAGTACTCGCATGTGTCCGTGCCAGAGTGTAAAGAAGCAGAAGTGTAATAGTGACTCCGGGGGATTTGTATTATCTGTGTGTATGGGCAGGCTGGGTGGGAAATTGAGGGGTAGTCACTGTGGAAAGGTCAAGTGCGCAGACAGTAAGAAGCACTGTGCATTGTTTACTGTGCTCTGTGTAGCTACTGATGTGTAGCGTATGTGGTCACATATGTGGTACATATGTGGTCACCTATTCAAGTCTGTCAACATTCTTCACCTAGATTCAATTTGCAGCGATAACTATGTGGTGGGGGGTCGGCAATGGGAGCCCTACATAGAGACTCTTTGCAGCAATGAGCTACACCCAGTAAAGGGTGCTGTTTAGCTAATATGTTTACAGCTAAATAGTGAAGCTAACTGGCTTTGACGTTGCTAAATGTTGCCTAATTGAGATTAAGTGTAACATTGTTTTTATGAAATTATATGTCAAAGGTAAGTCACAGGCAAAAGTGTTTTCAGCACATGAATGCTATCCTGTTTACAAAAAGTTAGCATGTAGTTAACGTCACGCAACCGTTCCCACGCTTGAAGTAAGTGAGTGTTTAGCAGGGACACAATTCGGACGTGCTACATCGTCACTATCTTACCTTTGACGCTGATGTTTCCAGATGACGCCATTGTGCCCCTCCCCCCCCCCCCCCCAAGTATATAGTGAAAATTTTTTGACTTTTTTTTTAATGGCTCCTTATATATTTGTACAATGCCGTGGCCCCTTAAATGCCACAACTGTTTTTGAGTATGTCTGATATGGTATTGATAGTTTCCTGAGAAGTTCTTCTTCAGTCACTCGGCTCCACCTGCCTCATGAGACGGCGTAGTGGACATAGATTATCTGCGCTCCATTCCACTACTACTAAATCCCTACTGATTGCGATATACTGCTCTTTGCCGACTTTTTATAGTACACAAGTATGGGTATTCAATGCAGCCTATATTTTTTGGTGGTTTTTTGCTTCACATTATTTGTTTCTTCTTGAGACTGTCATAATGTCCATTTCTGAAGGAGAAACAAAGACACTGAGAAGGTTTGCCAAGCGGGGGTCATTTCAGGTTGGCCAATCATCCAATTATCTGGATTAAACAGGTGGCACCTCATTGGGAAAGCTCATTAAAATGGTGTTCAATCTTGCCTCTAGGCAGCCACTGGAAATGAGAAGAACATTTCCTATTGGCCTGTTAAGATACTTCAGATAATGTCAGGTTGGGATGAAAATGCTGAATCTTTGGAGCCAGTCGACAAGTTCTTGTTATACTGTGGAATCCACGGTGGACTGGTCCTCATAACGGGAGTCCGCTTAAGAAGCCTTGGGTTTCGTCAGCAGAGCAAAGCATCCCATCTGTTCCAAAGTCGTCTTTTTTAACGTCTTTTCCGCAATCTCATAAGTTTACAGTGTCTGCTCCATTGCCATTTATGATGTGTGAAAGTTCAAATTAAACTCTTGGCTGAAGATTCACAATCATGATGCGTACGCCGCGCCACACAAACAAAACAAAGGCCCTTTTTCCACGAGTGGTTTTGAGGGCCATTGGGTTTTAATTCAGGAGCGCGGGTATAGTCTGAGGAATCAACTATGATTTTTTTTTTTTACCCCCATTTGCAAAATGGTGTGTAAAATAAAAAGGTCAGGCTTCTTTCTCTCCAATTGCTCACCAATGCGGAAAACAGAATTCCATCAAGGAAATCAGTTTACAGTCACGATATCAGGGGCGATAAATCCGAATGGCTCTAACGGCAACAACATTCTGCTTTCTACTTCAAACCCACTTCTTTCTTTTTTGGACTAGTTTTAAATTGTACAACCAACTGCCAACGTGTGCATCTTATTATTCCATATCTGAGGAACCATTGATTGTGCCGTCATTATTTGTAATATGCAGGTTTCTACTGGGTCTAATGGAACACGATCAAAAACTGAACAGTAATGGACAACAGAAATTATTCAATTACTCAGAGACCCCAAGTTTCTTGTCAATCCAACTGAACATTTTTCTTGAAAGATCCAAGAAACACCATTTTTTCCTTGTTCCCCCTTCAGGCATTGCCTTGCTCTGTCTTAGCAATGACTGGGTTTTTAATTACGATTGACCCCAAGTTTGTATTTTATCCAACTCATGAACATTGTGACCCTGTGACAGACCGGCGTCCTGTCCAGGGTGTCCCCCGCCTCACGCCCTATGACTGCTGGGATAGGCTCCAACCCCCTGTGACCTTTAATTGGAGTAAGTGGGTATAGAAAAGGGATGAATTGAGATGTTGCTTAGCATGCCTGGTTAACACTTTTAAATACTATCCTCCATTAGCACATTATGCGCACATTACCCTCTAATAAAATCAGGTTAAATTGGCAGGCGTTAACAGGCATCATGCCTGCATCAAAAACATTTAAAGCCAGTATCGTGAACAGCGGTATGTTCTTGTCAAGTTTAACACCAGCCTTTGTCTTACTGTCAAGGGTGTAAAACATTGCAAAGTAAGATGTGATCACACTTTTGTGGAATTGCTGCTTTGGTCGCAGTTGTTGAAGTAAAGGTGTCTGAAATAAAGTGGCGTGCTGCCGTGACTTTTGGAATGACGCTTCCGGTGGATGCGTTTATGTTGGGGGTTTTTTTGTTGTTGTTGGGTTTTTGTTTTTTTTTTGGCTTCCGCTTACTTACATTTTAGCAAAATGCTTTGTTTTTACAGTATACTGGGTATTGGGGAAAAAAATTGAAAAATGTATTCACCCAGCAGTTAGCAGGTCATATATAGATTAAATGAAGAAAAGCCCCAAGTTACATGCTGACACTAAAACCACCTTTTTCTATTATTTTATCCCCCTTTCTTTGTTCATTTAGCAGCTGTTCGTCACGTTGCGCGCGGTGTACACAATGCCTCACCTGGTTGGTGGACACATCTGTCCTACTAAACAGAGTTCTTATAGATAGAAGCAGGTGTCGGGGTGGGGGGGGTAGGAGACTTCCTCAGTCATCCTGAAGAAGGAGAACTACCTTGTAATTCTCCCCGACAGCAGAGAACGGCTGAAATCCCGGCCTGTCACAACCACTCTGCGTCCTCCGAGCTGAGCCCGTCACACTGGAACCCTGGGCTCCGGAGAGATTTAGCAAGGCACTGGGGAGGCAGCAGATGAGTAATGAGGGTAAAAAGGACAGGATTTAACGTTGCTGGATGTTGTTTTGATGCCACCCAGAAGACTTGGTTGGGTTAAAAGGATTTATAATGCCACCTGTATACAGGGTTGGAGGTCACAGCAGAAGGGGAACGATGGTTAGCGTCCTGTTAGTTTATCGTTCATAGACGATAGTGTTATCATTTCGGTGCCAGACGGAGAGAAATTTGAAACAAAACCAGTCAAGCCCCAGTTTGACCAAATTGGCCATGTTGAATAACTCAACAATGCTGCACTGAGTTATGCCCATAGAGCCCCTTCAGACAATAGAATGAGGTTTAGGCATTCAGTTTTGTGATACCATGCCTGTACAGGGAAACCATAGCACCATAACCAACGTCACCCTCATGTGGTTTCAGACTTTGCAAAAAAATTAATTGATTGGAGTGCCAGTGTTGTAAACTGGTGGTGGCAGATGATCCTAGACCCATTGAGCCCCTTGACTGTATTGATATTGTGCATCTGCGTCATTGCACGGACCTAGATTCTGATATATCACATATTTGCCTGTCAACTGGCATAACACCTCAGACTGTAAAAATAATGGAAAACACTCCAACATACAAACTTACTCATACTCAATGGTGGGCACTGTTCAGCTAATCCGAAGCTAATGTTTTTGTTAGCCGATTAGCCTTTCAGATAAATTTTAAAACCATCATCAGGCCAATTATCTTCCGATAAATTTTGTTCAAATAACATTTAGACCGCTAACATTTTTTTACATAGCTAGTAACTTTTGTTTGCTATGTATTTTGCAGCAGTGAGGTAGCTAAGAGGAGCTGAGCTCACCTCTGCCCCAGCACAGGCTAAGTTTACCCTTAATCCCTTTGGGCATCGGTGTGTTAATGTTCAAATCTTCAGAATTAGTGCATTATTTTAAAATTGACAGATATATTTTATATATCACTTTGTAAATTTTAAGAGTTTACATCAATGTAGTTATTCTATCCAGATTCGTTTGATTTAGAAATCAAAACCATAAGTCAAACCTGCCTTCCTTTTCTAGACCTCTGCCCCATGGCTGGACTGCTGTATGCTATGAAGGTAAACAATGCTTCCCTACAGCTGTGGGCAGGGCACACAAAGACAGAAGCGCTGACTCATTGGCTGTGTTTGGGTTTGTGATCACCTTTGGTTCTATTAGATCGGCTTGTTAGTAGCTGAGAGTGTACGGGAGACAAAATTGAAAGTTATCGGTTAGCGGTTAGCAGGTATTCTTAGCTGGTCCATTGAGCAGCTGGCTACCTGGACAGTAGTGGTCTCGAAAATTGACACACCGCTCATTATGCATAAATTTGAAGATTGATCATGTTTTTACAGATGAGTTTTATTAAAAAAAAATTACCATCCATATAGTTTTCACAAACATAAACAGTCATAGAGACCAAAACATGTTAGTTTTTTGTTGTTGTTGTTGTTTGTATTTCCCAGGCTGTAAACATTTTAACATGGGATTCTATGGGTATCGACTCTACTTTCTACAAGTGTTCATTCGAGGATCTGCAGCTTTTGTCGCTTCTACATTTGCTTCAGTTTTCAGAATCTGGGGTTGCCGTCTCATTTCCCCTTACCAGTTGCATTTGAAATTCCAACTGCAGAAGTCTTTTCTATCTCAAAGCGAGAGAGTAAAGGGGGGAGAGGTGGGGTATGGAGTTAGAAAGAAGAGAGAAAAATAGATCAATATTTAATTTTCTCCCCAGGAGATATGTTCAGGGACTAATCAGCGTCAACTGGAAAAGATGACACCTGGCATAGCAAGCAGCTGAACACAGCTGCCCTCTCTCCTTTCTATTCTTTACTCAATCACTTTACAACACTTTTTTTGCCTTCAGGGTCCATCTCCGGCATTGGTGGTGGAAACTGGTGTCAGTCGCCCCTCTCCGTTTGCCATTTATTCACTCAAACCCATCTCTCCATCACTCCATGCTTCCTATTTGCCCTCTACCTTCTGGACTCCTGCCCTCGCCAACCTGACCCAATCTCTTCGTTCTCACTTTCAATCTTATGCTTGGTAACTACTTGTCTGGCATGACGGCCCAAAAGAGATTGATCTTCGAGAAGGAACAGAGCCAAATTCCACTCTGTGAAGTAGGTATTGTATGCAACAGGTATTCCTGCCGCGCGTGGAACTGGTCACCCCCAGATAGCGGCGTCTTTGTCGCAGCGCTCGGACTCTACCTTCTTGTACAGCACGCTTGTTCAAAAAAATACATTCCTTTCAGAATGCCCCGCTCCGGTGGTATCTGTATGATTAGATTTCACATTTTCATTTAGCGAAGTGGAGCGACCCATCTGTATTTCAAAACAAATTTCCAAGACCTCGAGCAGAATGAGCGTAATTTACAGCTCAAATAAATTCACACAAATTGGATCTTATCGCCTCCGATTCCGGTGCTGATTTCTATGCGAGAGATTCCTACCTATTAGGAACATGGAGCTAATAATGGAATTGTTTTACTGAATTCATTCTTCTGGAACTTAATAAGTATCATATGAATAGAAAAAAAAACATGTTTTAGAAAGCAGGACTTCAAAGAGAAATGGTTCCTTTCTTATAGTCTACACTATCTAGTAGGAGACGGTGCTGAGTTTTGGCAGTCAACACAAAATACTCCAAAATATTCCAATCCAAACAGTCAAATGTGAGATTTTCCCCCCCACACACACACTTTCATTTTGTTGTGGGTAAAAACCTATCAAGCCACAAACCTGATATTTCCAGGCTTTGGCAAAACCTGAGTCATGAACCCTGAAAGAATGAGTCCATCCCTTTAAATTTGTTGAAACTATTACGAATACTGACTACAATAAATAAGTCCTCCATAGACCCCGAGGCCCATTGGTGCCAGTGCTTTTCCCTGGATTCCGTACCATGCCAGGAACCTGCCAACAGTTGTTGCCCCCTTGAGATCACTGAGACATGAAACCTTTGACACCGCAACAAGGTCCGGTGTGAGCTTTTGTCCCTTATGGGATGAAGAGAACATGGGGGGAGTTTGCTTCCTACACCCTATTTTGCGTTAAAGTTACAGTTTTTTTCTAAATTGCAAGTCTTGGATGGCAACTACCCAGGCAGACAACCTATCCATTCTCAACTCTTGAAAGTAACAATCTGTCGGGTGAAACGTGAGCATCCCCTTGGCTTTCTCCAGCCCCTGGGGTCCTCAAATAAGACTATTAGCCTGGTCTCTATACCCACAAGACCTACCTGGCTTGTTTGAACCTGCCAGGAGTTATTGCCCCCACCAGCCGGCCCCACAATTGTTTATTGTGTTGGCAACATGGCCCAAGCAGAGGGTCACCCCTTTGAGTCTGGTTTGCTTGAGGTTTCTTCCTCAAATCATCAGTGGGAGTTTTTCCTTATCACCATCACCTGTGTGCTTGCTCTAGAAGTTGGTAAGGTTAGACCTTACTTGTGTGGAGCACCTTGAGGCAATTTTGTTGTGATTTGGTGCTATATAAATGAAAATAAATTGAAAACCAGTATGGCTACTACACCCCACCAAGGTCGAGTCTGAGTCGTCGTACAGGCTTATGTCCCTTACCTAATGAAGAGTATTGGGTGTTGCATCATCCACCCTTTATTATACTCCTGAACATGCACTGTACTTGTAGCATGTCCTTGATGGCAACCACCCAGGAAGACGAGAGATTTTTCCCTGCCTACCTCCCTACCTCTCAAAATTAACTCAGTCTGGTCAGAAGTGAGCATCTCTTTGGACTTGTCCACCTTGTGAGGTTCTCAACACTGTGACACATTGGACTGTAGGCTGTTTTTGACTAGTCTTGACCAAAAAGACCTCTCCTTCTTGGTTGAACCTGCCAGGAGTTGGTGCCCATCCTGGTACAACCCTTTGGAATACTATACCACGACAAATGGTAAATAAAAGTAAATAAAAGTAAAGTCTTATGTCCATCATGGGACAAAGTGGATTGGGGAGGTTGCACCCTACACCCTATTTTGCAACCAAATGCACTTACAGTATGTGGCTTAGACCATGCGCCGTAGATCATTACTAGGGGAGCTACGACCACTAGCCCCTCCCCCTGGACTAAACCAAACCAATTTTTTTAGGTTCCTTAGATGATCCAAAACACAATCAGGATGTTCCCACAAATAAAAACTGGCCTCAAGTCAGTTATCCAAGATGGCATCCAAGATGGAAACCAAAATAGGGTTTTTCACTAAAACACCAATGATTTCTGTCATTATTAAAACCCCTTAACGCCTGAATTTATATAGCTGTATATAAAAAAATGTTTTGTGTGTGTTTTTGCCTTTAAGTAGATGGTAAATAATGTTGAGATTATTAATTTCACTTTTGCACAAAAAATAAATAGTAATTTTGGTATTTTGGTAATAATTTATGTTATAATGTTATAATAATAATAATGGTATGTTGCAAATTTGTGACAACGGGCATACTGGTCAATTTGGTATGTTGCATATTTGAGTCAAATATTGTAGCATATATGCAACAACAGGCGTTAAGGGGTTAAGTCTATTGGTTGTTCCTATGATGTATTTTAATGATAAAGGTCTATTGGCGGCCATTTTGGACACCATTTTGATTTTTAAACCCATGAATTAATTTAGTTTAGGCACAAATGAGTTTGCTGTGACCTGCAATGATCTTCCCATTGAATCTCTGTTATATTTAAGTTGTTTATATCCCTATTTTGGCAGCCATCTTGGATAACTGGCTTGAGGCCAGTTTTTTATTTTTCGGAACATCCTGATTGTGTTTTGGGGTCCTAAAACAGTTGGTTTGGTTTACTCCTGGGGGGGAGGGGGGGGGGGGATGCAAAGGTAGTGGTTGTACCTCCTCGAGTACATCAAGATCATTTACAAACTTGATTCCTACGTTTTAGTGAAATTTGCTCTGGAAATAAGTGAACCTTATCAAGTGGAGGAAAAGGTTCTTCAAAGTTGCACAGGTGTGGACAATTCTGACATTGGACAGCTTTGGTAGGTGTCCCAGAGTTACTGAGAAAGGCGAATCCAGACATACAACCAGGGCAAAGAAGAAACTCAAGAGACAGAATTACCATACTAGACTTCTTTTTCAATATTTCACTCCCCAGCACATTTCTTCTGACATTCGGATGATCTGTGGCCTGTTGGTGGGCAGGGGAGAGGTCTCAAATGGAAAAACAGCATTGGATGTGAGTGTACAAGTGTGGGTGGAGGCCTGTCTTCGGCCTCCATAGACTCTGTGGAGAAAAGAGAGAGAGAGAACCTTTTGCCCAGATGGGAAGTCTCGACACAGCTGCTGCCTACCTCTCTCCGACTCTCTGCCAACCTGTCAGCCCACGCACTAACACAACATCAAAAAAACACAGTCGCCCAAAAAACTCCACAGCGTACATGAGAGCGATTATAAATACTTGATTTCCGACATAAACTCCCTGCTCACCATGTGAGACACAACGCAACTGGTCCGATTCCCTGGCATGGGACAAAGTGTTTAATTAACACTCCTGTGTTCTCTTGTCAGACTATGTGATCGTACATTCGTGTGCATGTGGCACTACGAGCTTGCGCTGATAAGAACACGAGGGTTGTAGAAATCCTTCCATCGACTCGGCGTGGTGCACGAATGGCCTTTAAATATTATGCGAAGCTCATTCCCTCATGTAGTGAAGCCAATCTCCCTCTCAATGTCACCGAGAAAATCTTAAGAAGTCCTCAATTAACGTCTGAGCCATTCTGCAGCGCCTAATTCAGCCGTTAATGAAGGAAGTATGGGAAGGAAATGAATTTAATAGGAAGAAATAGGAATTTCATTTTGCAGTGCTCTTCAGGTTTGACCCTTGGCCCCTTGGGCAAATGGTACAAGGGGTTACTTTGGTACTTGCAACTGGTTTGGGATCATCGTGGATCTTTCTGGACTTGCACAGTGTCAAACTTAGAGATTCGTGTATCTCAGCTTTGATATGCGTATCTCTAGGTCCTCAGCCATTGAGATCAAGAGATGCCTGAGAAGACCTTCAGGAATCATGAGGTGTTTGGCAATGCCAGTGCCCTTGCAGGATCTTGGTGGTTCCTGTCTTGCTGCATGGTTGTGAAACTTGGACAGATCTTTCCCTGCAGTCACTGGAACTTTGCCCAGAATCAGAGTCCAATGACAGGGTTAACTGAGGGAAACTTGGATGAGGAGTACCAGGTATTGTGAGAAAACATCAGCTATAACATTTTCTCCATGTGGCACACTGTTCTGGGCATGATCCGGCATGCTTCAGTGGTGAGGACGCCATCAGTTGGTGAAGTCCAAGGGAGCACGCTCATTTCACCTGGCTCGGGCAGACGGAGGTGGAGATGCACCGGTGGTTGATGTCGTACAGTGATGTGACATCAGCACATGTTCCTAAACCTGACCTGACCTGAAATCGTTCCAGATGTACCAAAGACCCTTTTACTAGACCTGATACTCAAGGCATTCATGCTTCGTCTCAACTCACTGGCTAGGACAGTAATGTTTGTATGATCCACCATTTTTATATGTGCAAAAGTATTTGGAGAGTTGAGGGAGTTATTTCAAAGGACAAGTGAGATGGCAACAGTACAGCACATCCAGATTGTGTCCCTACTACTCACTCATACTTCAAGTATGTACTATGGTAACATTGGGTAGTATGTGCTAACCAACATGAAGTAGACACTATAAGTTTTTGGATGTAAGGTGAGTGTTTTTGGAACTGATCTGGGTTTGGTGGACACCATTATACATTTCAATTAGGGATAGATAATAATCGGCTTGGCTGATATTGGCTGAGTATTGGCTATGCCAATTATCGGCATTGATCAATAATCGGCATTGACCGATAATCAGCTGGCCGATTATCGGTCTATCCCTACACAGTACCCAGAGGAATTATCAGCCAATGTAGATTATCAACTCAGCCGATTATCGGTCTATCCATACACAGTACCCAGAGGAATTATCAGCCGATGTAGATTATCAACCCAGCCGATTATCGGTCTATCCCTACACAGTACCCAGAAGAATTATTGGCCGATGCAGATTATCGACCTAGCCAATTATCGGTCTATCCCTAACTTCAATATTGGGAATTATTTGCATTTACAACAGAATGAAAGTTTTGCTGACATATTTCATTTTAGAATTAAGCTTTATTAGTCCGTAGATGCAGGCAGGTGGGAATTTTTTGATAGAACTGATAAAGAACAACTCTGTCATCTCAGCATCTTGTCCAAAGCCAGCTGCTTTTTTTTAAGTCATTTGCAGATTTTCAGTACCCCTGACTCACCCATTCCACTCCCACCCATCCATCTCAGCCCTCGTCGCCCTGGATTTCCCGTCTTACGCTTCCTCTCTTCCCGTTGCCTTGCTCTTTCTGCCCCCCCCCCGTACGCAGTAGCCGTCCTGCACAAAGTGATGCGATGGTTGTAATTGGCTGCCCTCTGTCACAAATCAGATCGCGGCTGGCACTTGGAGTGTTCCAGCGATTACCCATAACCCCTCCACCCCCACGGATCAGGGGCTAAAGCTAAAGAGAACACAAGACGGGAAATGGGGCAAGGGTCCAAGACAAGTGTTCCTCCCTCATCGCCCCCCTTCCCCCGCTATACCGCCTTTGCACCACAGTGATTGCGGTCGCTCATTGATTTGGTGGTATTGCAAACACCAGTTCGCGCTCAAGTGGCTCCTCTACAGATTAACGCTAAAATGACGAAACTGAGACATGAAAAAAAAAGGGGCCAATTACCCTCCCTTGTGTTGTTGGGCCTAATTGTTGTTCCCTCACCTACTGCGTTCCTTTCTGTAAAGCGAGCAGTAGCTGATGAGATCTTTGAAGCTGTGAAAAATTGACTTGAGATTGGACTGGCTTCTTCATCGACCCTCCTTCCCTCCACTAAGGGGTCACACCTGATGTGATCCTTTATTAGCTCAAATTGGGCCTCTGTGTCTCCTAGAAGGGAACATCCATCCCCTTATTCATTTGTTCTTCTTGTCCTCATTTATTTACTTCGTTGGCTTGGCAGTGGGCTGTTTGGACAGAGAGCATTGGTTGCTCCAGGCTGAGACACAAATACCATCTTATGCATATTAGATACAAATTACAAATGTTGGATGAAAAGGGGAATAGAAAAAAATGCAAAACGCATGAGCAAATAACAATAAGATGGCAAAGGTTTGGCATTTATAAACACAGACTTTCATAACTGGTGATCTCAAACTTAAAGCTACAGTGTGCAGGATTTAGGGCCAACTAGTGGCAAGGTTGCAAATAGCATTATGTAATTTATTAATGGGGATTCGTGTTGCCTTGCCCTTTCCAAAAACCTTTAAGCACTAAATCAATACAAAATACAAGCATGCTTTGCTTATTGAACATTTCATGGAAGTGCTCACAGGCGCCACCTACTGGCTGGTGGTTGGATGATAGAAAAAAGTAGCAAGTTTAGCTCAACGTACTTGAAGGATGAAATGAGCTTGTTTTGGTGTTTCTTTGAATTCAAAAGCCTGGGTCTGGTGGTTACCAAGGCTACCGCTGCTCGTGGGGGATGTTGTATTAGCAAACCAAACTGTTGATCTGGTGCATCACAGCGGACAAAATTTTAATCTGCTTATCCGTGTTTTATCAACGCCTAAATGTAAAGTTTAAAAAGCTTTTGCACTAGTAGGAACAAATGGGTTAGTTTCCCACGGAGACTCACTGTCCATATCTCACGTTCACCCTACGGCCCATCGCGAATGATCAGTGGAGAAGCGTTCGATCCCCTCGGCCATCTCAGCTTCCTGCACAGCTGCTTGTTTCTCCATCTTCTCTGTGTCTCCACTCGCTCTTTCCCTTTTCCATCCGTCCATCTCCAGGCGGTGTGGTGGCCTTTAAAAAAAGGAAACTTGTAATCTGATAATTAACAATCTGCTAAATTCCTCCAAAGGAAAACAGTCAGGAGAAACATCGCCCTTGTGCCTGTGAGTAGGATGACCTTTAGCTGAGGCCGAGATGGCGCGCGAGGCCGGGCGACTCACTTAGAATCGTTTAATTAGCTCAGCTCGCGGCTGTGTGCTCCACCGATGGACAGGGGCGGGAGGATGGAATTGGGAAGAGTGGATGATGAGAAGAGAGATAGTTGGGGAGTGATCGGGAGAGGAAATATTCTACGCACACTTGCCCTTATTTTGGCTGCCATCTGCCATCTTTATGCTAGCATAAGAGCAAGAACCTGTATGTAAAACTAAAACATTAATAATAATATTCATACAGTCTCATTTCTGCTTTACATTCCAACACTGGAAGATTCTAGAATTCATAATGTGCCGCCAAATCTGGGATATGATACACGTCTGAGTCCAGATTTTAGCGGTAATGAGACAAAGCTAGCTAGCAACAACAGTGAGGAAGAAAAAGTCGAATGAAAACAAATGTCTCTCACAAGAGTGATGACATTGTGAAATGAGAGTCGACACAAAGCATCAGCACATAAATAGTTCTTATTCCTTAGCAGTAACAGTAGCTAGGAAGCTAGCAACATTAGCAGTAACAGTAGCTAGGAAGCTAGCAGCATTAGCAGTAACATCCATTGCAGGAAAATGAAGCCCACATGGAAGTGCAAAAAGCTGCTGTAGTTTGAATGTCGATGACTGACTGGCTCTAAAAGTAATTTACTCCCAGCCCACATTAAAATGTCCATCTTTGCAGCAGAAATAAACATTTACAGCCTGGTACAAAAAAACTGTTTTGATCTCCACAGCTAGCTTTACCATTCATGGCTACCAATAGGGTTAAACTTGTCCGTTTAACCTATTTCAAGCCATAAAGTTATGAGTAATTCAAGGCATAGCTACTTTGAGTTGACATGGTTTAGGGCCCTGTTAGCAGTGGATGCTAGCTGTTGTGGACTCAACTCAGTCAAGTCCTTTCTAAGCATTGTATTATCAAACCATCAAAGAAATTTTTGCTCCAGTATTCCATTGAGAGAAATTTTAGTATTATTTAATTTATGTTAGCACCTTTAGCACTATGTTAGCACACAAATTAGTAGCTTGGTGACATTAGGTCCAATGACAGAGCAATGGTTACTGAGGCAATATGCGGATCATACATTTTTATACCCACAGACAACCATCACCCACTCTTTGCTTGTTAGCTAACTATACAAGACGGAGTCATGTATGTTTGCCCGTGTGCATAATAACTCGGAAACTGGTCAGCAGATGTTCACCAAACTTGTTCAGAATATTCCTCACGTGAGTGTTTCCAGATGATTAGCTTTTGAAGCAGATCAGTGAAAGGTCAAGGTCAAGCTTGTCAAAAATATAGTGCAAAACATTTTCCAGGATATCTTTGCAACTGATGGAGCTAGAGAGACACTGTAAAGCTTAAATATATCAGGAAATCATTTGTAAGTCACAGTGCCATAACAGAATAATCATAATCATGATATGTTCATATCCGATGGGGCTCGTGATGTGATCCAAAACACATATCAATTAGATAAGCATTTGTAAGCATGTGATATATGACATCAAAGACGTGTGCACGCCTTTCATTTTTCTTGCGTTCATGTTGGAAGCTCTTTGGAACATTATTAAAAGTGCGATATGCAGAAAGACATCATTCTCATTGTCACTGGGACATGATTAAGACCATTACACAGTGGCTGACCGGCCTGATGTGGCCCTCGTGGCGCCAGTTTGATACCTCTGCAACAACACATGTTACATGGAACTGTTTCTAAAATTATATCATAATGTCAGCTATGTAAGTTGTGGCTTCGCTTTGAATTTTTGTTTTTTTTTGGGGGGGGGGGGGGGGGGGGGGTTGAGATCCACAAACCAAATAGCTTTTAGGAACCTGATGGAAGTCAATTCAACAAAGTCAATAAAGGATCATTACTTCACCTCAGCTCAGGCACACGCCAGCAACACCTGAGTTAGGTATAAAAATCAGACGGGGCTAATGCACTTAGAGGGTTAATCACCACATTTGTATGCAAATATGTATTTAAGTGCATCTGCCCCTATGGGAGGGTTTAATGAAGGAAGTAGGCGCAGGCAGTCGGTGACATTCAGAGCCTGCGTACCCTCACCGCGCCACACACTATTTGTGAATGTTAATTGCTTTTTCAGCTGCTGCCGCCTCCTCGGTCTCCACCTACCTCCCAGTCCCAAACCACGCAGGGTTCTCCCTCTCCCTCTGTCTCGTAAGGCCAAAGTGTTGTCGAAAAGAGACACGGGCCTGTTGGGAATTGACTTTTGTTGGTGTTTGTGGCATCGCGCCGCAAGCATGAAGCGATAAAGCAAAAACTTCAATTATCAGATGTCTGACCCCCTTCTCCTGCCTGGCTGTCTACCTGCTGGAAAGGAAGGAGTGAAATCTGCAGTCAAGGCCATAAGTATTTAGACAGTGCCCCAATTTTATGGACACCCCCAAGAATGAAAGGATCACGATGTGGTTGTAGTGTAGATGTTTTGCTTTAATTTAAGGGGTTGAACAAAAAGGAATTATGGCTGTGTGTCCTCCGTACCTCCATTTTGCCCACAAGTAATAAGGAGGAGATTAGTGAGGGAAGCCACCAAGACAATAAGGGACGTCTGAAGGAGATGCACGCCTTTTATGGCTGCGTTTAATCCAACTTTTATCGTTTGAGTCATGAGTAGTTGTATGGCTTGTTGGTGAACAAAAATGGATTTTCAAACAAGAAAACAGAACAAATCTAGGCTTTAGTTTCCCATGTGCCTTCTGGCAAACTGCAGCTGATATTTCACTTTGTTTTGTTTTTGTTTTTTTTACCTTTTTTATTTTTAATCCTTCTCTGCAAATCTCCTAAATGAAGCTGCATAACTTGATGCAACTCATCATCTTTCAGAGTTCTCTTGGTGGCTTCCCTCACGCCGCTTCTCCTTGCACAGTAAACCCATCCACGCTACATACATGTTGTTGTTTATTTCAACTCCTGTTGAGATAAACTGTATACAGAGAGAGGATCCTGTTTGAGATAACACAGCAGCCTATCTTTGCTCATTTTTCTTCTTCTTCTGTTTCTGTTTCAACGAGGAGGAGGAGGAGGAGGAGAGGGGAATGAAGGAATATTGAAGATAGAGATCTTCCACTTCTGACAGGGCTCTTTGAATCAAGGTAATCCAAAGAAATGTGAAAATTAAAACCTCATCTGTTTATTGCAAATAGAGCTTTTGATCCAACTGCAGAAAGAAATGTGCCCAAATCAAATGATTAACACCAATACGTATGGATTAGTTGTCACTTTTATGTTCCGTTTCCTCACTCAGTCCTTTAAAAAAATTAATAAATAAATAAAAATCTTCTTTAAGCAGATTTTCATCTGAGGTTTAAGATCTAAGTGTTTCACAGAGAGGCAGAAAAAAAGAAAAATACATAGAGACGGAGCCAAGAAGAATTCGATACGGACTGAAACACCTGTGGTCTAAATCTGGAAAGCCCCGATGATAACGGTGACAATTCATAAGCACTTCTCTCATCTTATTAGCACATTTCTCTTTGAAAAATGAAATATGTAAGATGGCGAATAGAGAGATGTTTGGGATCACCACGTATAGATTAATACATTTCATTAACATTTCATTAACATTTCAGTTAAAAATTTGGCTAAAATGAGAAAACTGTATTCAGGCAACATATTTTAACACAGTGCTTTGTGTTTTTTAAAAAATTCTATGTAATATTCAGATTTTAAAAGAAATACATATGTGCTGTATATGTTTGCATGTGTTTAGCTAAATATGGAGCTGAATATTTAGCTTTAATATTGAGCTAAACATTTATTGAAACATTTGGTGATGCATTTGTCAACAAATTGTAGAATCCAAATATTTACAAAAAAAAATTACATTTTAGTTAAATATTCAGTGTCAAACAGGACCCTATGCATAGCGAAATATATTTGGCAATACATTTAGCTACATGTTTAGTATATTCTACATATTTATCACTCTATTTAGTGTTTCTAGCTAAATAATTTGCTAAATATTTAGCTACTTTGTATATTTAATTTAACATTATGTAAATATTTATTTGAATGTTTGGACTAGCCACTTATCTAATACTGAGTGATTCTCCAAATGCTACTCATAGCTAAATAATTTGCTAAATATTTAGCTACTTTGTATATTTAATTTAACGTTATGTAAATATTTATTTGAATGTTCAGACTTGCCACTTATCTAATACTGTGTGATTCTCCAAATGCTACTCATAGCTAAATGTATTTGCTAAATATTTAGCTTATTACTTAAATAGTTATGTTCATGTTAAAATGAAATATTTATCACAGTATCTTGTTTATCCATAATCTGCACATAGCAGAATGCATTTGCTAAATATTTAGCTATATATTTAAATTAATGTTGTGTAAATATTTATTTGAATGTTAAGATTAACCACTTATCTAATATTTAGTGTTTCTCCAAATGCTACTCATAGTTAAATATATTTGCTAAATATTTATCTACATGTTTGATATTATCTACTCAATATGTATCTTGATGTTCAGACTAACTAAATATTTACCAAATGTTTAGTGTTTATCTAAACACCACACGTAGTATAAATATATTTGTTAAATATTTAGGTATATGATTTGTTTAATATTATTTGAATATTTAACAAAATATTTTGTAATATTAGAGCTAATTATATTTGGCTAAATCATTAGCTTTACATAGCTGATTATGTTTTTCTTTAGTATTATCTACATATGAACATATAAATATGAACCTAAATAATTATTTAAACTAGAATGTTGTTGAACACATGCTCCCAGATTTGTCTTGTTGAATACTAAACTAAAACTTAAAATAGGTAAATATATTCAGCAAATATGAAATGAATGGGTTGTAAAAAAAAAACTAGATATTTAGATTAACATATAATAGATTTTTCGATAAACATTTAGAGCCATGTAACTTCAGTTTTAGCTAAATAGAAAAATGATACCAAGCTAAATTAGCTAAAGATTTAATTATTTTGAAAAATACAGTGGCGCAGCAGTTAGCATGCTCACCTCTCCGCGAGAAGGTCATTGGGCCATCCATGCCCCATTCATCTTGAACATCTGAAGGTGCGTCAGGAAGTGTATCTTACGTAAAGCTTGAGCTAAATTACTCGAGCCGCTGTGATGAACACTGTTAGCTTTAACTAGATGGTTAGTTAAATGATTAAACACACACAAATTTTTTATATTTGACACTTTTAACATGAAAGATCTCACTTTCAAACATAAATGTTGGAACAAAGGCTGTTAACTGATTTTCTCCGTTGTAAATGCTCAAGAATATAACAACTGAATCGTTAATTACCATACATGTTAGCTTATAAACGGTATCCCATAAACATGATGTATAACGTCTTTCGTTGCCCGAGCGCGGACGGTGTTGAACTACTTCCTGATATATAAGCAGAGCATTAAGCCAGCGTGGAGCTGGGCTAAATTTTTATTAATGCCATGAATCTCTGTTTAAACACAAAGCATTTAGTCTAGAGTGGTGTTTAACGGGTTTCGTTAGGAGGACAACGAGTCTGTTCACGCTATCACGGCTAACAACCCCTTTTTATTTTGTTTCTATTGCATGCCGGATCCCTCTTAGCTTGCAATATTCAAACAAAAAGCCATATAAATGCTAACAAGAGGACATTGATTTTCCTGCCTCTGCACGCACAGGTGTGCGCGCGGTCGTATCGCCACTTTCATTAGCATGGGGGGGAGCGGCGGCAGAATCAGAGCTCAGAACAATGAAAGAGGGAAATTCAAGCTGTTTCAGCTACAAGTAATGCAGTGTATTGAGCAATGGTGTCCACAAGCTGCAATTATCTGTCTGTATTAAGGTAGCAAGTCCAAACTGGAGGAAACACGGGTTGGATGAGAGGTCCAAGATGGAAGTCGATTTAGCGCAGCAAACACATTTAGCATAACAATGCTGAGAAATATGTCTATAAAAGCACTGGGTGTACATTATCATCAGTGTGCACATGGATCTGTATATGATAAACTGCACACAGTATGTGGCGCTGTTGAGATTTGGAATTAATGATGAGTAAATAATGTACTGGCTGGCATTGTGACACATTGTGTTAGTTCAAATGAATCAAGTGACTCTCAAGTATCAAGTTTGGTGGAAATCAGCCAAAGGAACTGGGAGGAGCAGGGCAACAGACAGACAGGTAGACAAGTGCCAAGTTGTATGCAAATTACAGTGAGAACCTTGAATTTTGATCTTTGACCCCAATGTCCCTGACCCCACCAATTGACATTTGGCAAATTTGACCTTGACGGGCAATTTCAGAACCAACCCCCATATGAGTGCCAAGTTGTATGCAAATTACAGTGACAACCTTGAATTTTGATCTTTGACCCCAATGTCCTTGACCCCACCGATCGACATTTGGCAAATTTGACTTTGACGGGCAATTTCAAAACTAACCCCCATACGAGTGCCAAGTTGTATGCAAATTACAGTGAGAACATTAAATTTGATCTTTGACCCAAATGTCCTTGACCCCACCGATTGACATTTGGCAAACCTGACCTTGACGGGCAATTTCAGAACCAACCCTGATATGAGTGCCAAGTTGTATGCAAATTACAGTGAGAACATTAAATTTGATCTTTGACCCCAATGTCCTTGACCCCACCAATTGACATTTGGCAAACCTGACCTTGACGGGCAATTTCAGAACCAACCCCCATATGAGTGCCAAGTTGTATGCAAATTACAGTGAGAACCTTGAATTTTGATCTTTGACCCCAGTGTCCCTGACGCCACCAATTGACATTTGGCAAATTTGACCTTGACAGGGAATTTCAGAATCAACCCCCATATGAGTGCCAAGTTGTATGCAAATTACAGTGAGAACCTTGAATTTTGATCTTTGACCCCAATGTTGTGACCCCACCGATTGACATTTGGCAAATTTGACCTTGACGGGCAATTTCAGAACTAACCCCCATACGAGTACCAAGTTGTATGCAAATTACAGTGAGAACCTTGAATTTTGATCTTTGACCTCAATGTCCTTGACCCCGCCGATTGACATTTGGCAAATTTGACCTTGATGGGCAATTTCAGAACCAACCACCATATGAGTGCCAAGTTGTATGCAAATTACAATTAGAACCTTGAATTTTGATCTTTGACTCCAATGTCCTTGACCCCACCAAATGACATTTGGGAAATTTGACCTTACTTGGACAATTCCAGTTCCCACCTACATTTGTGTGCAAAGTTTGGTGCAAATTGGAGTGAAAACAATCATAATTTAAATTTTTGTCCCGAATGACCTTGACCATTGCCAAAACAAAGCTCTCCAAGGGCGATTCTGGGGTCAACCTACATGCACATAACAGAATACACGACAGATAAAGCGACGTTTCTCCATTCATAGTGTGCTACACTTGCCATGGCCTCAGCAGACCTAGGCTCTGGAAAGGAAAAGAACTAGCAAAGAAGCTCATTTCAAACTATATGTACCTTCATGTACTAGGTTACATATACTAGGCTTTAGCCAAAGTCTAGCAATATGATCCACAGCAATCGTGCAAATGACTTTGGAATGACAGTGATAATGGGTGACCACCTCGGCCGTGGCTGATCACTATCTGAAAAATGGAAGTTAGCTTTGCAAGTATGAATGTACAATCATCTCACGGACAGGCGCCCATGGAAATTTGTCTTATTATTTCCATGGAAACAGAACCTGGCAGCTAATGCACTTTTTGAAATTGTCAAATCGGGACGCTAATGTGATATTTCTTTCTGTCATTCAAAATCCTATAGCTTTGGAATCTGTTGCTAAATATTGCACAGCTTCACATCCATCATTTCTCCTCCACGCTTATGCCGAATGAACAGGACAAACACGTCGGAGGGGCTCATAAGCCTTTTTAATCAGCATGAGAGATTGGCTGTGTAACAGTTAGCTCGGCTGCTAATGGCTATTCCTTCTCATTATGGAATGCTATCACTGCTTTTTCCTTTTCCACGTGGGCAGGATCAATTCCGCTATCATTTCCGACCAAATCAATCTCTGCTCCTTTTGTTTAAAGCTTCAATATCTCTCCTTTACACCGCGATGTGTTAAAGTAAAGCTAATTAGCCACATAGCCAGGCAGAGCAGGGGCGTATGAGAATCTGTGATATAGATAAAGAACCAAACCCGGCGTAAAAACCCACACAGGAGGGAAAACGGCGCACAGCAAATCAAACTTCATCCCATCCCATCATCAATTTGTGAAATCTGGCGTATCCCAGCGCTCGCGTCATAGCAATGTGTAGCATTGGAGTCCTTCCGCGTGCATTACACTTCATCACCGCGCCTCATTAGTGTCTCAGGTGATTATTTCTTACATATCTCAGAATGTCTTCTCTAAATCAGGCAAGTATATTCTTGGAACAGGAATCGGAGCGCAGCGGGCCGGTTGACTCCTCCACTCAAGCTAGCCATGAGCTTAGCGGTGTGTGTGTGTGTGTGTGTGTGTGTGTGTGTGTGTGTGTGTGTGTGTGTGTGTGTGTGTGTGTGTGTGTGTGTGAGTGAGAGAGAGAGAGAGAGAGAGAGAGAGAGATAGAGAGAAAGCACGTCTGGTTTCTTCAACAACACTTCTACGGCCGCTAATCATGTTTGCGCATACATTGCGGCTGCTAGTTAGCTTCCTTGTGTAATAGAAGCATTTTTATTTTTTTTAAAAAAACCTAATGAAGTCATTCAGTAGAGAGAAACATGGGACAAAAATGCATGGTACATGATGTCACTCATACATTGTGCCAAATAATGAAAGTCATGTGACACGCTGTCCACCAATCAAATGACAAGGATCATCTAGGTCACTCTAATCTGACCTTTTTTTCTACCAATACAAAACAACTCACTTTGCTATATTTTCAAAAATTCTGTTAAAGAATTGAGCTCAATACAGACACATAATAATAATAATAATAATAATAATAATAATACTGTAAATGCATTGCAGTCAAAAAATAAAGTTGTGTTTTTTAAGCCCACCTACATGATAATACTAACTGCCTAAATTACAAAATTTTGCAGAACCGTAAGGCCCACCACCAAAAATGTTAATATGGCATAAATTTTGGGTGAAATTTTCTTTTTATTTAAATACTCAAGTTTAAGTTTAATACTCAGCTTTTTAATCTGTTGATCGTATGTTGAACTTTTATGCGATTTGGTCAAAGAGGTGTGACGTCTGGCGTGCCGGGTCTTTGGCATTCCCCTCCATCTCACTGCGGTGTGGAGAGAGCGAAGTGAACAAGGATTCGTGGGGTATTATTTATTAATCGTCAGCCTCCCCGAAGCTCTGTAAAACATCCTGTTGAGCTCCCTGAGGTGAGCCCTGAGCTTCAAGGCAATTAAAAGCAAGGCTCCGAGAGTGACGAGGGAGTGAAAGAACAGAAAGAGACAAAGAGCGGTCCGGTCAGCCACAAGGCCAGCGGGCTCGGCTGGCTGCTCGTTCACATATTGTACATTCAGCGTTCATGGCTGGGAGGACAGCGGCCCTGAGAGGAATTGCCTTCCCAGGTCATGGATCCCTTGTCTGAGTTTAAAACCCCACTGAGCCCGGGGACAGGCTGAAACTTCTCTGGAGATTATATAACCATAATACGTGAGCACACTGATCCTCTCCATTTCTGCCCCTTTGAGTCATGTTAAGACATTGCAGTTGAAGAGACTCTGCAGACTCTGTGAGAAGGGTTCGGTTCTGTGAACGTCTGGTCGGATATCGGTTTTAAAACACAACAACTCACAGGTGGGACATCGACCATTGTAATAATTACTATAATAACAGGCAAATGCAAAGCTAACTCCACTATTTTAATAAAAGTTCATAATGTCACTCACTCATCATTCTGATTATAGGTTTTTGTTTTTTTTTTTCTTTTTGTCAGATAATACCTTTCCTGGTGGTGGTTGAGTTGCCTAACAATTTCGCCTGCAGTTGTAATAATTACTACAATACAATAGTGACTAAGGTTCATGTGCAATTTCTCCTGCTATTATAATAATTATTACAAAAATGGTTGAGTTTCACTCCAGCTCCCACAGTGATATTGTCTGTTAACCCAAAAAATGTCTCTGTCTAGCACGACCGCTAACATTCATCTCGGATATCTGTGAGTTCAAATATTTGAAAATGAAATGACGTTCAGCTTATCACTGCAATCAGGTAAACCTCCAATATGGGAATATGGGAGGCATTACAAAGAAAAACTGCCAGGTGCATGTCAAGTGTAATCCCCTGACTATAGATAATAGGACCAAGATGTGCTACATAGAAAGAAAATAAGAGTGGGCCAAGAACAGTACCCTGAGGTACCCTGGTTTTCACATTTTTCTTTTTTTTTCTTTTTTTTTTTTGTCAGATAATCACCTTTCCTGGTGGTGGTTGAGTTGCCTGTGCAATTTCGCCTGCAGTTGTAATAATTACTACAATACAATAGTGACTGGGGTTCGTGTGCAGTTTCTCCTGCTGTTATAATAATTATTACAAAAATGGTTGAGTTTCGCTCCAACTCCCACAATGATATTGTTTATTAACCAAAAAAAAAATGTCTCTGTCTAGCACGACCGCTAACATTCATCTCGGACATCTGTGAGTTCAAATATTTGAAAATGAAATGACGTCCAGCTTATCACTGCAATCAGATAAACCTCGAATTTGGGAATATGGGAGGCATTACAAAGAAAAACTGCCAGGTAAATGTCAAGTGTAATCCCCTGGCTATAGATAATATGACCAAGATGTGCTACATAGAAAGAAAATAAGAGTGGGCCAAGAACAGTACCCTGAGGTACCCTGGTTTTCACTTTGGAAAACTGAGATGTTATTTTGCTATTTTAAAAAAACATAGAAATAACTATGAATTAAAAACAAATGATACATTAGGAGCAGGATCAAAGGACTCAAGATCACAGATCAAAGGCAAGATCTACTCCTTGATGTCAATCCACACCATAATTTATTCAAATCTTTCCTGTCCAAATTTAACTAAAATCCATTCATGTCCTTTTTAGATTTCCACACTCAAGAAGGAAAAATGAAAACATAACCTCCTTGGAAGTAAAAATAACACAATGCTAAAATACCTCGGAAGTATGAGCATGGTCTTCTTGATACTTTGTAGCAGTTTATTTGATCTACCAGTGCGAAGTGTGTGTATATATATATATATATATATATATATATATATATATATATATATATATATATATATATATATATATATATATATATATATATATATATATATCGTTATGTACATTAATAATTAAGATCCTATTGTCTTATGTGCAATTTGTACATGTTCAATAAAGCCCGGGAATCAATCAATCATTACCAATATTTCCGTTTTAACGGCATCTGCAGGAGGGCATGCGTGTGCGCATATATGACCTTTTGACAAGGGCGGAAGTTAACTTTGAGTTAGCAGAAGTTAGCCTGCACGCAGATGCCCGTAAAATGTCTTGTAAATCACTCCAGAGGTGTTATCAAGTTCTAAAAACAGCAGTTTCAGTTTTAGAAGTGTTTATTTCTCGCTAGCTTTTGCATAATATATGGCAACGAGGTTATATTTTACACACAAATGAAACGGAGTTGCAGCTAGCTAGACCAGCCTATGATGTCACCACGCTAACATCCACAAAATGTCTTGTAAATCACTTCAGAGGTGTTATCAGGTTCCAAAAACAACATTTTCAGTTTTACAAGTGTTTGTTTCACGCTAGCTTTTACATAATATATGGCAACGAGGTTATATTTGCACACAAATGAAACGGAGTTGCAGCTAGCTAGACCAGCCTATGATGTCACCACACTAACATCCACAAAATGTCTTGTAAATCACTTCAGAGGTGTTATCAGGTTCCAAAGAACAGCATTTTTCAGTTTTAGAAGTGTTTGTTTCTCACTAGCTTTTACATAATATATGACAAAGAGGTTCTACTGACACACAAACCAAACAGAGTTTGCAGCTAGTTAGACCAGCTACTGACGTCACGGTGTCGCTCTACTCTGATTGGATGCCTCACTCCTCAAAAAACAAAGAACAAAGTGAAACAGAATCTTGACTTTTTAACCTCAAAAATATCTCTGACAATAGGTCTGTGTCCCAAGAATGTGAATTTGAAGACTCGGGAAGTAATTGAGCACAGACAGACAGACGGACGGACGCAAAGCCTTCGCAATACCTGATGGCCATATTTGATGGCCTCGGGTAAAAATAGAAAAGTACAACTTCAAGAGAGTGACCAGTCTGTTTGAATCCTCGTGGTATACCATATGACCCTTTGTGTGATTTCAGGTTATGGGTCATCAACGTGAACGCCGTATTTTCCGATATGAATCTGATGTTGCACGTATGATCTCACCAGGAAGAAGTCTTTCTTCCTTCACGCAGCGAGTGACCGCCGTTTATTCACTCACTGTGTATCCAAATCCATTCTGCTCTTAAACTATAAACTTCACAAGCCAGCTGGACGCTGAGCCGAGCTCATATCCATCAGGAGGTGCTGTTAGGCATCATTACAGCTGCTTAAATGGTCTTTAATAAAGGTAGCTTTTACATGCCTCTTAGGCATTTTCTCATAAAACCCTGAAAGGTTTTGGCCAGTCATTCTCTCTTATAGGTTTATAAAACCTTAGCATCCTCCTCTGAGCACAATGATGACATGCACATCTTTTTTTTTTCCATGCCTGGGAGTGCCTCATAACCCTTGCATAATTTCCCCTCCAATAATCTCCCTTCCTTCCTTCCCTAGTTGCCTGCTTTTAGTCCTCTCCATCACTCCTTGTCTTGTCTCTCCTCATCTATATATCTTGAGCTTGATTTGATCAGAGGGGGGAAAAATCTGGTGAGATATGGAGAGAATCTGTGAATAACTCATGTGTACTCCCTCTTCATAGTGAGGCATTAGAATTAGAGCCCAACCAATATGGATTTTTGGAGGAGTGATATGATACCGATATTAGGGATTAAAAAAAATTTAATGATACCAGTATGTGCAAAGATGGTTTACAGTTTAAACATGAACTTTAATATAATTCACTATGAAGGTAATCAACAAGTATCGTATGTCTATCACACTGCCTTCACTCAGATTGGCTGTGTCGCATCTTCAGCATTTATATAAAATAGACTTCTTGGGCTTGTCTCTGATGCCCACTGTGGTGGAAAATGAATGTTAGCTGGTTGCAGATGTTGACAGCTTTGCTTTTGTTTCTTGTACCTAATGTATCCAAGGGGTGATGGGGTCCCAGCTGTGCTTGACAGCATTGTAAATGATGCTGTCGGAGTACCTTCTGCCTGTACAAAATATGTAATATCAAGTGTTTTTCTGCATTGTTTATTGAGTGAATTAAAAGTTTTCATATTGGCAAAAATAATGGCAACATGACTTATTGGTGAAATGCTTTTATCATCAATCAATCAATCAATTTTATTTATATAGCACCAAATCACAACAAACAGTTGCCCCAAGGCGCTTTATATTGTAAGGCAAGGCCATACAATAATTACGCAAAAACCCCAATGGTCAAAACGACCCCCTGTGAGCAAGCACTTGGCGACAGTGGGAAGGAAAAACTCCCTTTTAACAGGAAGAAACCTCCAGCAGAACCAGGCTCAGGGAGGGGCAGTCTTCTGCTGGGACTGGTTGGGGCTGAGGGAGAGAACCAGGAAAAAGACATGCTGTGGAGGGTAGCAGAGATCAATCACTAATGATTAAATGCAGAGTGGTGCATACAGAGCAAAAAGAGAAAGAAACACTCAGTGCATCATGGGAACCCGCCAGCAGTCTAAGTCTATAGCAGCATAACTAAGGGATGGTTCAGGGTCACCTGATCCAGCCCTAACTATAAGCTTTAGCAAAAAGGAAAGTTTTAAGCCTAATCTTAAAAGTAGAGAGGGTGTCTGTCTCCCTGATCTGAATTGGGAGCTGGTTCCACAGGAGAGGAGCCTGAAAGCTAAAGGCTCTGCCTCCCATTCTACTCTTACAAACCCTAGGAACTACAAGTAAGCCAGCAGTCTGAGAGCGAAGCGCTCTATTGGGGTGATATGTACTATGAGGTCCCTAAGATAAGATGGGACCTGATTATTCAAAACCTTATAAGTAAGACAACCTGATAATAATGAATTACAATAGTCCAGCCTAGAGGAAATAAATGCATGAATTAGTTTTTTCAGCATCACTCTGAGACAAGACCTTTCTAATTTTAGAGATATTGCGTAAATGCAAAAAGCAGTCCTACATATTTGTTTAATATGCGCTTTGAATGACATATCCTGATCAAAAATGACTCCAAGATTTCTCACAGTATTACTAGAGGTCAGGGTAATGCCATCCAGAGTAAGGATCTGGTTAGACACCATGTTTCTAAGATTTGTGGGGCCAAGTACAATAACTTCAGTTTTATCTGAGTTTAAAAGCAGGAAATTAGGGGTCATCCATGTCTTTATGTCTGTAAGACAATCCTGCAGTTTAGTTAATTGGTGTGTGTCCTCTGGCTTCATGGATAGATAAAGCTGGGTATCATCTGCATAACAATGAAAATTTAAGCAATGCCGTCTAATAATACTGCCTAAGGGAAGCATGTATAAAGTGAATAAAATTGGTCCTAGCACAGAACCTTGTGGAACTCCATAATTAACCTTAGTCTGTGAAGAAGATTCCTCAATAACATGAACAAAAATAAACCACTGCAGCGCAGTGCCTTTAATACCTATGGCATGCTCTAATCTCTGTAATAAAATTTTATAGTCAAAAGTATCAAAAGCAGCACTGAGGTCTAACAGAACAAGCACAGAGATGAGTCCACTGTCTGAGGCCATAAGAAGATCATTTGTAACCTTCACTAATGCTGTTTTCTGTACTATGATGAATTCTAAAACCTGACTGAAACTCTTCAAATAGACCATTCCTCTGCAGATGATCAGTTAGCTGATTTTTGAGAGAAAAGGAAGGTTGGAGATTGGCCTATAATTAGCTAAGATAGCTGGGTCAAGTGATGGCTTTTTAAGTAATGGTTTAATTACTGCCACCTTAAAAGCCTGTGGTACATAGCCAACTAATAAAGATAGATTGATCATATTTAAGATCGAAGCATTAAATAATGGTAGGGCTTCCTTGAGCAGCCTGGTAGGAATGGGGTCTAATAGACATGTTGATGGTTTGGATGAAGTAACTAATGAAAATAACTCAGACAGAACAATCTGAGAGAAAGAGTCTAACCAAATACCGTCATCACTGAAAGCAGCCAAAGAGAATGATACGTCTTTGGGATGGTTATGAGTAATTTTTTCTCTAATAGTTAAAATTTTATTAGCAAAGAAAGTCATGAAGTCATTACTAGTTAAAGTTAAAGGAATACTCGGCTCAATAGAGCTCTTACTCTTTGTCAGCCTGGCTACAGTGCTGAAAAGAAACCTGGGGTTGTTCTTATTTTCTTCAATTAGTGATGAATAGTAAGATGTCCTAGCTTTATGGAGGGCTTTTTTAGTTGTCTTCAATGAGGATGTAAAACTATTGACGAGATACTCTATCTCACTTACAGAGTTTAGGTAGCTACTCTGCACTGTGTTGGTATATGGCATTAGAGAACATAAAGAAGGAATCATATCCTTAAACCTAGTTACAGTGCTTCTGAAAGACTTCTAGTGTAATGAAACTTATTCCCCACTGCTGGGTAGTCCATCAGAGTAAATGTAAATGTTATTAATAAATGATCAGACAGAAGGGAGTTTTCAGGGAATACTGTTAAGTCTTCAATTTCCATACCATAAGTCAGAACAAGATCTAAGATATGATTAAAGTGGTGGGTGGACTCATTTACATTTTGAGCAAAGCCATTTGAGTCTAATAATAGATTAAATGCAGTGTTGAGGCTGTCATTCTCAGCATCTGTGTGGATGTTAAAATCGCCCACTATAATTATCTTATCTGAGCTAAGCACTAAGTCAGACAAAAGTTCTGAAAATTCACAGAGAAACTCACAGTAACGACCAGGAGGACGATAGATAACAACAAATAAAACTGGTTTTTGGGACTTCCAATTTGGATGGACAAGACTAAGAGTCAAGCTTTCAAATGAATTAAAGCTCTGTCTGGGTTTTTGATTAATTAATAAGCTGGAATGGAAGATTGCTGCTAATCCTCCGCCTCGGCCCGTGCTACGAGCATTCTGGCAGTTAGTGTGACTCGGGAGTGTTGACTCATTTAAACTAACATATTCATCCTGCTGTAACCAGGTTTCTGTAAGGCAGAATAAATCAATATGTTGATCAATTATTATATCATTTACTAACAGGGACTTAGAAGAGAGAGACCTAATGTTTAATAAACCACATTTAACTGTTTTAGTCTGTGGTGCAGTTGAAGGTGCTATATTATTTTTTCTTTTGAATTTTTATGCTTAAATAGATTTTTGCTGGTTGTTGGTGGTCTGGGAGCAGGCACTGTCTCTACGGGGATGGGGTAATGAGGGGATGGCAGGGGGAGAGAAGCTGCAGAGAGGTGTGTAAGACTACAACTCTGCTTCCTGGTCCCAACCCTGGATAGTCACGGTTTGGAGGATTTAAGAAAATTGGCCAGATTTCTAGAAATGAGAGCAGCTCCATCCAAAGTGGGATGGATGCCATCTCTCCTAACAAGACCAGGTTTTCCCCAGAAGCTTTGCCAATTATCTATGAAGCCCACCTCATTTTTTGGACACCACTCAGACAGCCAGCAATTCAAGG
This sequence comes from Thalassophryne amazonica, assembly GCF_902500255.1. Classification (NCBI taxonomy): domain Eukaryota; kingdom Metazoa; phylum Chordata; class Actinopteri; order Batrachoidiformes; family Batrachoididae; genus Thalassophryne; species Thalassophryne amazonica. The sequence goes on along the minus strand of NC_047125.1, from coordinate 24,859,311 downwards.
AGAACATGCGGCTAAACATGTCACTCCCGGTCCGATTGGGGAGGGGCCCAGAGAAAACTACAGAGTCCGACATTGTTTTTTGCAAAGTTACACACCGATTCAATGTTAATTTTAGTGACCTCCGATTGGCGTAACCGGGTGTCATTACTGCCGACGTGAATTACAATCTTACCAAATTTACGCTTAGCCTTAGCCAGCAGTTTTAAATTTCCTTCAATGTCGCCTGCTCTGGCCCCCGGAAGACAATTGACTATGGTTGCTGGTGTCGCTAACTTCACATTTCTCAAAACAGAGTCGCCAATAACCAGAGTTTGATCCTCGGCGGGTGTGTCGCCGAGTGGGGAAAAATGGTTAGAAATGTGAACGGGTTGGCGGTGTACACGGGGCTTCTGTTTAGGGCTACGCTTCCTCCTCACAGTCACCCAGTCGGCCTGCTTTCCTTGGCTGCTCGGGATCTGTCAGAGGGAAACTAACGGCGGCTAAGCTACCTTGGTCCGCACCGACTACAGGGGCCTGGCTAGCTGTAGAATTTTCCACGGTGCGGAGCCGAGTCTCCAATTCGCCCAGCCTGGCCTCCAAAGCTACGAATAAGCTACACTTATTACAAGTACCATTACTGCTAAAGGAGGCCGAGGAATAACTAAACATTTCACACCCAGAGCAGAAAAGTGCGGGAGAGACACGAGAAGCCGCCATGCTAAACCGGCTAAGAGCTAGTAGCTGCGCTAAGGTAGCGGATTCCTAAAAACACACAAAGTGAATAATGTGTAAATAATTTAGAGGTGATTCAGCAGAGGGAGTGCTTTAGTTAAGGCACGTGAAGATTACACTGTGAAACAAATCGTTATCTAGGTAACTAGATCAATCTAACTGCGCAGATTAAACAGCTAACAGATACAGCAAAACACTGCTGTGCTCCAGAACAGGAAGTGATACAATACCGCAGTGAGAGCCAACCACCAGTAGAGGCAAGGCAATCTGATATTAGTTGGCAACTGATATATCAGTTGGCCTCTACTTAGAAGATATGAGTTCCAATACTTTCCCATTGTGTTTCCAGAATCAAAGCGCAAACCCTCTGTGACATCACCCATCAGTTTTCTTAAGAGCGGGTTCAAAGCTCAAATGGGACAGCTTCAGATGTCGCCATCTTGATAGTGCCAATGTCCGCCTAACTCCCGGCCAACCCATAAATGGGACAGAACAGGTAGAACGTGGGCAAGACCCATGTGACTTGGATGGGACAAATACAGCACAAACACACCCCGTATCTCGCAGTTAGAAAACAAGCTAAGACTAACTGTATCACTTTGGTTTGGGTGTTTAACAAATATTGTATTTTTGTGGACTAGGTGGTTTACATTATGAGTAACGTGGGTGCAAATATTAAAAAGTATGATCGGCATATTATTATATCATCAGTTGCCCTAATGTCACCAAGCTACATGCTAATTTGTGCTAATGTGGTGCTAATGGTGCTAACATACAAATTAAATAAAATTTCACTCATCAGAAACACTCAAATGCCGTGTTTTTTTTTATCAATATTTGTAATAAAATGCTCAAAAAGCACAAAAGTTACAAACAGCTAGCACATCTTTCATCAAGTCAACTCTTAGCATGCATTTTGAAACAACAAACTTCCATCACATCATTTTGTTTTACCAGCTTGTATGTATTTGGCACTAAAGTGACCACATAAATATAATAAAAATGCAATTTTTGTATTTGCATTCTTCTTACAAGTGTTTATTTGATGAATAAGTAGTTTAAATATGTTAGCATTTGTTAAATGTCTCTATGCAGCTCTTTCTGATCCAAGCATGAGTCAGCACTTTTATGGGTTCCATTAATAATTGAATAAGTTCAGTCAAACATCCCTTTTGAGTCACTGTGCAAGTGAGCTGTAGTTAATATTATTGAAGAAAATCATAATTTAAGGCAGAATATCATCATAACCACTTCTGTGCAAGAAAGGCAACAGATTGTTCACATTATAAACACAATAAAAATGGGCTGTTGAAAGCTATAGAAACACCATGTTGTAAAATATACACAACGGCAGGCCTTTTCATACAGTTGGAAGCTCATCAATCTCGTTTCCAACATTACGACTTTTCCAATACTGATGCGATGAACCGGCTTCAGCTTAATGGCTTCCTCCACCGTGTGCGCGCCACGCCGTTTACGCTTTGTTGCCGCTAAGGTCACAAATGACATTGAGACTGGCGCTTAGAGCAGCTGTGGCCTGAAAGTATCGCCGCAACGAATGATTTGTGAAAATGTGCACCATGCATCATTTAACAGCTAATTCCCATATGTAATGATTCAGGAATCAATTTTGTTTCCAGCGGGTTTTTTATTGAGTTATACTGACCACAACAGTAGGCAGAGGTACAACCGATATTAGATTTATCTATGATTAGGTTTCACGTGTACATAAAAGACTGGTTCACTTTTTTTGCACCTCCAATTATATTATAACATTATTAACAATAAATTCTCCGAGAACTGAACTCACCTTTGTAAACTGTTTTAGTTGCTAGAGATACTCTTTTTGCCAAACTGGTGTAAGAAGGAATGGATGAGAGTAAATGGGGTAGGTGTCCCGGGAAAACTGTTGTTTTATTGTATTTTTTTCTATTGCACCATATTCTTAAAATATATTGAACACTCCTCGTAGACCCCCATGTTAAAATGTCCACCTTTCAAGCAGAAATAAACAAACACACTTACAGCATTGCACAAAATCGCTTCTTTCTGCATTCATGACAACAGAGGGTGACTTTTTATATAACTCATCAGTTTAAGTTATAACATTATAAACAATTAGCGGCATGATGGCTTTCAGTGATAGCTCGTGTGCCAGATCAAGGGCCCACTAGCAGAGGCTACTTGCTGCTGTGGACTCAACCATCTTGGTCTTTTCTGAGCATTTTATGACAAATATCTTTGATCATATCTTGCTTTGTGGTTAATTGTAACATACTATGTAAGAAGTCAGTGCTGCAGTTTTTCTGTGTAGTGAAATTTTTGTATCATTTAATTTGCATGTTAGCACCATTAACAGTTATCTGGTTAGTGAAGCCTCAATGTCAGTTTGCAGTTACCTAGGCAATACGCCAGTCGTAATATACACGAATCCAAGCTATGCAATATAAAAAACCCCGCCCACTGTGCGAAAACATGCATTAATCAAACACCTGTTGTTTGGTAACTCAGAGATGGGAGGTGTGTTCAGGCTGCATTCACCTCACCCAGTGAACCCAATAAATACTCCAGTGTTGCCCTTGTCCAGCTTGAATGGTTTCATGAAAGGATGAATTACGCAAGGGCGTGAAACTACACAAAAGACAAAGGCTCTCACAGGACTGGATTGGGTTCACTCTGTGAAACGCGACTCTGCTTTCAGAGATGATAGCGCACATTTTGAGAAAATTCTGCATAGTTGACATTTAATGCATACTTTTACGGCTGATCATATCTGCGCTTTCATGAATACCTAAAAGCAAGAATTTCCAGTGCCCCAAATGCTTTCATCTTTTCGAAAAGCCTAAATGAAAGACAGTCAGTACAAGGAGGAGCTTGTTGCATGGAATTTTTTTCTTTTTTTTTTTCTTTTTTTTTTGAGAGAAACTCTTGACAGCAGTGTGGACCTGGCTGTACACCGAGATAAGGCTAAGGTGCATGGCTATCACCGATGCCCCAGTCACAAGATGCAATCTGCCGGCACATCAGTCAAAGCACTTGCCTGCCGCTAACATCCCCCCGCTCCCTTTCTCATCCGAGAACGTCTGCTCTGCAGCTGGAGGAATATTAAATATGGGAGCTGTCCTGTCGTGGCTACAACGCCATTGATTTTGTGTCAGTGCCCCCCAGCTCCCCCCAAGGCCTCTGTAAGTTGATTTGATAGTGTTGATGGCTAAATGAGGCTCCACCAGGCAGGGGAAGTGGATTTGAGGATCCAGAGCAGAAGAATACAGTCGGGTCCACGTGTATTTGGGCAGCGTTGCACATTTTGCCACAGTAAGAGCTGAAATAAAGGAGTGAGAATGGGCTTTGCGGTGTAGCCTGTTAACTTTAATTCAAGAGCTTTCACAAGGCTAGTGCAGTAGCCGTTTTGGAATTACAGCCATTTGTGTACATACTGTGGTGACACTATTGTCAGAGAGAGAGACATGTGAGGGAAGCCACCAAGATACCCATGGCAACTCTGAAGAAGTTACTGGCTTCATTGTCCATGACTGAAGAAACTGTGCATAGTACAACTTTTAACTGTGGCATCACCAACTTTATGGTGGTGTTTCAAAGAGGAAGATTTCCAAAAGAAAACAGACCAAAACCTAGGCTCATGTCTCCAATGTGCCCTCTGGCAAACTGCCGCTGATGTTTCATGTATCTCTCTCTCTCTCTTTTTTTTTTTTTTTAAGAAATTTCTTCTCTATAATCCTCCACTATGAAGCTATGTGAAGTGACCATGCAAGGTGACTGGTGAGGGAAGCCACCAGGGCTTCCACTGACATCTCTGAAAGATTTATAGGCTTTGGTGCCTATGACTGATGAATCTCTACATTGTGCAGCTTCTGTCTGTTGCATCACTTCATCTTCATTCAAAGAACGATATCAAATTTCAGCTCTAGTTTGCCAGATAGCACAAGGGAGCCGAGCCTAGATTTGATTTGTTGTCTTATATTAAAATCCTTCTCCGTGCAATATCACTGGTGATGCAACAAGCAAATGCTCCACTATCACAATTTGCTCCACTCACAGATGCCAAAAATGTCTGTCACTTAGTTGGCACGGATCTCTTGGTGGCTTCCTTCACTACACTGCTTCTTGCATAGTTGCTCACTTTTTGAAAAATGCCCACTCCAGACAGATTTGTTTAAGTTTGTTTAATTTCTTGAGAGTTCCGTCCCTCATTGGACACCACTTTGCTTTGGGAGACACCACCACCAGCTCAGAGGGAAGTTGCTGCTCTTTCATCTTGAAATGAGCTAGTTACGGTGGTTCGGGCTCGTCCAACAGCTAGGAGAACCTAGGCTAGGCTTACAACACACAAGGGGGATTTTTATCATGCATCCCAGCTGGCTTGGGAACACCTTGGGATCCTATGGAATGAAATCGAAGGATGAGGCGCCGGAAAGGGAGCCATCTAGGCGCCAATGCTTAGCCTGATTCCCGCCATTGCTCCGGCTCAGTGGACAAAATGGATGAATTGACAGACAGACGGATAATGCTGGACGCCAGAGCCAACTGGTCCGAGACACAAAGCATGAATTCCACATTGTTAAAAGGAATATTCATCAAAAATGATTTTACCCAGTGGAGACTCCAAACCCCCTATGGTGTGGAGCGCTTCAGCAGTCAGTAATGCAATTAAGGCAGGAGCCGTCTCGTGGATCTCCTTCGGCTTTGTGGAAGATTGTTTGCCCAGTCACTTCTTAAATGTGAACAGAGCCGGATGAGCAAAGCTTAAGAGCTCAAGGCGCTTTGAGCGAAAACTATTAGACCTTCGTGTTGCTTGAATGTTAGAATTGCCTCAAATCGGACGTATTTACAGACGTAAAATCAACCAAAAAACTAGCATGTCCATTTTTAAAGGCACGTCATGAAGGAAGTTTGACTTCCATGTCAGCATGCTGGTAATGTAATTTTAACTAGTATTCTCACTCGATTCCCGTTATCGACAATTAATTTCTTACTCGTGGAAATATCCGTTACAGATAATATGTCATTTAAGACGAGTGAAATTTTACCGCTAATTCCTGTTTTATGTTTTATGTGTTCAAATTCAGTTCATTGTCAGTTGTTGACATTGAAAGTTCAATTCTTCATCGTGTTGCTCACTGTCGGTATCTACAACTGTTGTCACGTTACAGATATCATACACGGAATCCCAGATATCTAAAGTTCAATTCTGACGAGTCGAAAAGTAAATAATTCATATGTCTGTTTGAATTTTAACATTTACGATTGTAATATTAGTTTTCTGGAATACAATACAATATCTACACTTCCTTTTGTTTACTAGTCATAGATTTATTTTGAGTGTTAAAAAGAAATTGCCATTCATCAAATCACCATTTGTAGATATCTTACACAATGATGTGGAAAACACATTCAAAATTAAATTGTATCATGTCAAAGTTATTTTATAGATATCTTAAATGATCACTTTTGACATGTTGGAAAACATATCTTACATATATCATATGTAAACCCAGATATCAGACATACAATCGTAAAGTCCCTTGTTTTCGCCACAGCAGGCAGGGGTGGGGTTTGAACCGGAAACCGTCCACACTGAAACCAAGCAGCACTAACCACTTGGATACCTCCTGCTACATCAGACATAACAATCTTAAAATTTCAAACCAACATATCAATAATTTAATTGTGGTGAGTTAGTTGTAGTTTAGATATCTGCAAGTTGTAGATATCTACAATGAACGTTACCACAAGTTAGAATTAAATTGTCGATATCAACCACTGATATTTCCACTTGTGAAAAACTGAATTGTTGGTATCTCGATTTATCATTTTTGACTAGCAGGAACTGAGTTGTAGATATCTACAATGAACATTACCACAAGTTAGAATTAAATTGTCTATCAACAGCTGATATTTCCACTCGTGTAAAACTGAATTGTTGGTATCTCGATTTAAAATTTTTGACGAGCAGGATCTGAGTTGTAGATATCTACAATGAACATTACCACAAGTTAGAATTAAATTGTCGATATCAACTGCTGATATTTCCACTTGTGAAAAACTGAATTGTTGGTATCTTGATGTATCATTTTTGACTAGCAGGAACTGAGTTGTAGATATCTACAATGAACATTACCACAAGTTAGAATTAAATTGTCGATATCAACCGCTGATATTTCCACTTGTGAAAAACTGAATTGTTGGTATCTCGAGTTAAAATTTTTGACTAGCAGGAACTGACTTGTAGATATAAAGAACTGGAATTGCAACTAGTCAAAATTGCATTGTGGATATGACGAGTCATAATTCTAACAAGTCGAAACTGAATTAGCGATATCTGTAATCGGTTTCATTAGCTGTAATTAATTTACAACTAAGTAAAGATATTGTTTTATTGTAAACCGAACTGTAATTTTTACATGTAAGATGTCAAATTTTGTTTTTCAGATATCTTAAATAAAGATTTTAAGATGTCCTAATTACTGACTAATAAATGCTAAAACAACTTGACACACATCACAACAAACTATGCAAATTTTGCAGCTCTTCCACCTGCGGTGGCGAGGCGTACAGGCCTAGGCCTCGGATTGTGTTTGTGGCGGTGCAGCGAGGACGACTGGGTCTTCAATAAGACCGTCTGCTTCCAAAAAAACAAGCATGAAGTTCCATTTCATTACAATTTGCAGCGGATCCCTCTCGGTGCTCATGCGCGGGTTTGATTTCAGAGTGAGCAACATGGAAACAGACAGGAAAGTGGAGTTGCTATCTGCATTGAGGCGGCGCATTGTGATTCACCATGAACCCTGACAGCTTTTGCCACTTCACTGGCAATGCTCCCACCTTCCTACTAGGACTCTTTCCTCATCCCACCAGCCTCAATAAGCAGCTCAACAACGCCTCCAAGTGGCCAGTAATGGCCACGGTATCCTGCCTTGGCAGACTGCTAAGAGTTCCAGATGCTCTCGGTCGCTGTGCTGCAAGACACCTGCACCGCAAATGTCAGAGTCGTGATGGGATCGGGGGAAGATCAGCGGATGTTACACGGCACAGCTGGGCATCAAACCAATAATCACCACTTTAGTCTGAAGTGGAGTGCTGCATGTGCTTAAATCCTCCAATCCAGATCTACAGCTGATCAAACACCTACAAGTCTCCATGTACTGCAGCAGATAACAGAATATTTACAGAGGAATCCTTCAAATGGTGATACAAGCACCAAAGTCGGCATAAATACGGAGTATCCACTTTAATTTTCCATAGGTGGTCAAAATAGGGGTCAAAATTTAAAAATATTCCAATCATATTGAAAGCTATACCACATTATTTGTCTGAACATAAAGATTCCAAAAAGGTATACTTTGGACTATCGGTGACTGAATGTTATGGAGTTATGGGGTAAAAACAGCAAGAACGGTGACAAAGGTCAGTTTCAGTTTGTACAGGGGTCAAAAGTTAAAGTTACTCCAAATATTGTAAAACGTGATGCAAATTATTGGGTGAGTTAATAGGGTTTTAAAAAGGAATAGTTTGCACCATCTGTCATGCTTAGTTATCACGTTACAGGGTAACATATGTCACATGTCACAGAATCCAATGGACGTCGACCTTGTTTGACCTTTACTTTGCAGACCTCATTCAGAACATTCAACACAATCAAAACTATTCCATTTATTAATGCTGTTAGTTCAACCAATAATTTGCACCACTTTTTACCAAAATTGGAGCAACTTTAACTTTTGACCCCTGTACAAACTGAAACTGACCTTTGACACCATTCTTAATGTTTTTATCCCATAACTACAGAACATTCAGTCACAGATAGTCCAAACTATACCTTTTTCAAGCCTTTGTGATCAGACACATAATGTGGTAATACTTTCAAAATGATTGGAACATTTTAAAATTTTGACACCTGGGCAATTCTTCAATTGATCCCTACCTGGCCGCCTATTGAAAATTCAAGTGGCTACTCAGTTTTTCAAAAGAGTAATGTCTAAGGTGTATTTGTGCAGAATTTGGTGCTTGTATCACCATGTGAAGGATTGTTTCAGTTATCTGCTGCACTGTAATGTCGACTTTCAGTTTTAATTCAAGGGGTTTAACATAAAATATTGCATTAACCAATTTAGGAATACAGGCATTTGTATGTATGGTGGCCAAGTTTCACAGCCTAGGAGTAATTGGACAAAATACAAGAGGATTTTTAAAAAATATATATATAAATAATCACCAATCATCATCTTGTAAGAGGACAGGGAAGTGTGGGATGAGCTGTTTGATCTCTTGCATTTATTGCACTTAACTTTATTAGAATATACCTACTTAATTAGATTATGTTGAAATGTCTTGGACATAAATCGTTAAGAAATTCATACTGTATTATACTGTGTGGTAAATCTGTCTGGAGTTGGCAAGGAGTGATTGTGCAAGGAGAAGACACCTGAGGGAAGCCACCAAGACACCCACGCAACTCTGAAAGAATCAAAGGTTTCTTTGGCTGTGATGGGCAAAACTATATATTGTGCCACTTTTGTCTGTTGCATCACCAGTTTGGTTGTTTGGTACAAAGAAGGATTTTCAAACAAGAAATCATATTCAATCTCGGCTTGTGTCACTCATGTGCCTTCTGGCAAATTCAACATAAAATTTCACATCATCTTTTTAAGAAAGTTCTTCTCTGTGCCAATCCACTGTAAGTTTGTGGAACTCTGCACAACTTCTCCAATCATAGCCACAGATTCCACTAACTCCTGAAGTGACTGGGTGTCCGAGTGGCTTCCCTCACTTGTTCTTGTGTGCAGTTTGTCAGTATTTGAAAACTGCCTTTCCAAACAGATTCATCACATAGTACCATACTGTTTGTATTTTATAGTAGTTGATATAAGCCCAAGTTCACAATGTATTTAGTTACTTGGAAATATGGTGTATCCACCCCCTGGCTTGTCTAAAGAAAACTGGCTTTAAAAGTGATGATTTGTCATACAAATAATTATGTTGCGTTCATCCAATTACTTGTAGGCTCTGAAAATGGAGGTTCTAATGAATGTAATTCCAAAGTGGTATTGCTATGTTTTTGTGAGAGGTGAAAGTCTCTTTTCAGTGCTTTCTAGCTGTCTTGGTGGCTTCCCTCACTTGGCTATGAGCTCTTACAACAGAGGCGCTATGTGCACAAACAGCCATAATTCCTCAACGGCTAAAATCATATTTTTGTTAAAGCTAAAGCGCTGAAGTACAAGGACATCTTGAATTCATTTCAAATCCATTGTGGTACTGTGCACCAGCAAAATGAGAAAAAATATCGCTGTCCAATACTGATGGACCTCACAATTCATCAGCATCTCTGTCAGAAATGACCTCAATCAGAGTAGTTTTCATGGCAGTCTCGTTGTAATTGCACATGGGTATGGACCTGCACCATCTGTTTGGTGGTGTTGGAGGTGGTAGCGGGGGGGAGGTGGGGGTGACGGAAATCCTGCAGTACATTTTTTCAGCAGTCGGGCCCCTTATCTCTCCTTCCATTGCAATCAAGGTCACAGTACGAGCGCTAACAATGTGTGAGGTAATTTCCCCGCTGCCTTCATTGCTATGTAATTAGCCGCGGTGGTATTCAATTTCCCTCATTTCACACTTTTCGGATCAATATCACTCAGGCAGCTAGCTAAAAAGGCCGCGCTGTTTGCAGAGGCTTTCCATAGCCGAATGGGGCGTATCAATCACAGGGTCTAAAAGCGACGATCAATGCCGCCAGAGCAGTCGATGGCTGCACGCGCTTTCAGGGACAGTCTTTGCTGAGACGTAGAGCGTATGAATTTTACATGGGATATTAGAGTTCATGGCTTGTTATTTTTATATTTATCTTGATCTTTCAAAGCGGTCCAAGCTGAAGAGTCTAATCTTGATATTTTAAAGTTTGTGTTAACTAGCTAGCATCAGCGCAACAGCAAATTGCTATGAATCAACCCAAGCTTTCAAGGTAGTTTGTTAGGTTTCTCAAGGCTAGCTTTGACTTCAGCGCTACTAAACATTAGCGTCATCTTGACCAACAGTCCGAGACGGTTACGTAGCCGTTCTCCTTTACGTGGTAACGGCTTTGTTCCCACTGGAGGCACCAGTCTATGAAAATTACAGAAAGTGTTGTAACAGGATCTGGTTTTGAAACCGTTTTCATACTGTTAGCTTAGCATAGCATAGCATGTTATGTCCTCTTCTGGGACTTGTTGAGGTTGTGCCACAAACTCATCAACTTGGGTTCCTGTATCCTGGGTTTCTTCTGCATTTCTCGATAGTTGATGTAAACATCCAGATCCAAAATTTGTAGTCTTAGTGACACTAAAAAAAAAAAAAGTCAAAAATCATTCTAATTTGTTGCACATAAACTTCTTAATTTTTCTGAAAGTTTAATTATAATTTGATTGAAACCTCAAATTTTAAATTTACTTTGCAAGAAATGAGTAAATTGAAAGTTTGTTGAAGTTTTGTTTTCATTATAAACCAAACCAACTTTTTTTTATTTTTCTTGTCTTTTTTTTTTTTTTTTTTCTTCAGTTGCGTAGACAAACTCAAACACACAACTAGGATGTTCCCAAAATTAAAGATTGCCCACAAACCAGATATTCCCAAACAGTCACCTATTTATGTAATTGTTGTGCATTTATTTATTTAGAAAATGCATTTAAGTGACATACAAATAATTTAATTTTCAAAAATATTCTATGACCATAAAATTTTGTCACAGTAAATACATTTATAACAAAATCATTTCATTTGCAAGTTTTAAATTCAAAATGGCGTCCATAATGGCCGCCGAGTTAGAGGGTTCCATTAAAAAATTCCCCTAAAATACACGTAAATAGCAAACAATACAGTTAATAATAATAGGTCATATTTTGGTGGCTATTATTAGACACGTTTTTGACTGTGTGGCTTTAGGTTGTAATTTGGGGCTAAGCACGGTACCGAAGGTCTTCAGGGCCTATGTAGGAGCAGTACACGAAATCTTGTCCGTAGGACCCCTGTAGAATAGCAGCGTGGCATCATTCCGAGAATTAACCGACTGGAACTAATTCACGCACGTCGCCGTCGTTAGCGGGTCAGATCACACACTGCGTTACATCTGCAGATCTCCAGTTGCTTTTTAGGCAACATTTTCTGCAGCGTCTTGGTTTTAGGCCTCGCGTTTACTTAACCATCTGGTCCTTCGGCTTTTTCCTCCGCTGTGCTCGAAGATCAAAGGGTTTACCAAAGCAAAAGTGAAACTCGGTGCAATTGAAGCATGGGGTCAATTTCATGCCAGATAGAGAAGGTGCACAGCAAAGCAGAAAGTAGCTTTTTTTTCTTTCTTTCTTTCTTTTTAATACTCATCCATAAAGGGTGAGGGAGTTTCCACATTTCGCTTTCCCAAAGCAGTTCAAGGAAAAGGAATTACCACTTCAGCTGAAGGAATTTATCCGACTACGATGAACACATCACGTCAGAGTTCACTGGTGAGGCCTCAGATGAGGACCTTTGGGAATATTTTTTGCTCAAAATTCTACTCACAACACCCCATAATGACAACATGAAAAAAAAAGTTTTTTGAAATTTATGAAAAAAACTAAGAAATCACATGTACATGAGTATTTATTTACACATTTTGCTCAATACTTTGTTGATGCACCTTTGGCAGCAATTACAGCCTCAAGTCTGAGGCCAAGAGCACTCTGGAGCAGGGTTTCATCCAGGATGTCTCTGTAGATCGCTGCATTCATCTCTCCCTCAATCCTGACCTTCTCCTCCGATCGCTCAGTTTAGACAGGTGGCCAATTCTAGGAAGAGTCCTGCTGGATCCAAACTTCTTCCATTTACAGATGATGGAGTCCACTGTGCTCATTGGGACCTCCAAAGCAGCAGAAATGTTTCTGTACCCTTCCCCAAATTTGTGCCTTGTCTTGGAGGTCTACAGACAATTCCTTTGACTTCATGTTTGGTTTGTACTCTGACATGCACTGTCAACTGTGGGACCTTATATGTAGACAGGTGTGTGTATTTCCAAATCATGTCCAATCAACTGAATTTACCCCAGGTGGACTCCAATTAAGCTGTAGAAACATCTCAAGGATGATCAGTGGAAACAGGAGCACCTGAGCTCAGTTTTGAGCTTTATGTCAAAGGTTGTGAATATTTATGAACATGATTTCTTTATTTTTGTTTTTCATAAATTTGCAAAAAAAAAAATAAAAAATCAAAAAATCACATTGTCATTATGAGGTATTGTGTGGAGAATTTTGAGGGAAAAAATGAATTTACTCCATTTTAGAATCAGGCTTTAACATCACAAAATATGGACAAAGTGCGGTGAATACTTTCCAGCTGCACTGTACGTGAGATAAATATTTCAAGAAATGTGTCAATGTGTCGATTTCCCTCCATAATAAATATACCAGTTTGTGAACCTTGCATCATTCTTATAACTTAGTTTTCATGAGTTTGTTTTACAGAAAGTTTTTTAATGTTCTCGAACAGAAGTGTTTATTTGGTAACGATGTATTTTTTTGTTTTTATTACAAATTTAAATATTTTCTGCTAACAGTAACTATGGGCTGACTTCAGTTCCTGTCTTACTCTGAGCATCACGGTGGAAGGAAACAAACCCGTGCCAGTCAGGGAGGGTCCAATGGTCCTCTGGTCCTAGGGTGTACTGGTCCTACGGTGTACTAGTCCTAGGGTCCACTGGTCCTAGGGTGCACTAGTCCTAGGGTCCACTGGTCCAAACCTCTTTATATTATTTAATGGTGTATATTACAACCCCAAACTGATTTTAAAGTTTAACTTACAAAAATAAAACATGATTCTGTTGACATACACCATTAATCACCTTTAACTGTACTGTTGCCTATAAATTTGTTGAATTGAAAATCAACAAATAATGGTAATTCACCATAATTATTTTTTTTTTAAATTGTCACATTTTTGTAACATTACGTAACCTACTTTAGTGCAATGTATAGCCTACCATAAACGGAAAAAACAACTTCAACATGCTTTCTTTAACACTAGGACTAGGACTAGTGGACCCTAGCACTAGTGGAAAGTTCCCGTACCAGGCAGTTAAAATAAAAAGCAGCGTGTTTTCCGTTTCCACCCAGTGGAGGTAAATATTGTGCTAACTAACTTTAAAATTGACATTAACTCCATCAGTGGTTGATGGACACTTGCAAAGATGAATAATTTTGGAAATAGTTAGCTAGCTCCACCTAGGCTAATCAAAGTGCCCAGCATAGCCTAGCTTGTTCAGTGCAACATATAAACTTTTTTTTTTTTATAGAACATCTGCATGTTATGTTACACAGCCTTACCTAGAATGTTATAACCTGTATATATTTTTGGTTGCAACTAAAAAATTTAAACTACCAATTCTCCTGAGAACAGAATTTTTTTTATATAGTTTGAAACCATGACTCTTGCTTTGAGTCCTTTTTGTTTTGTTTGTTTTATTAATAACATATTGAACATGCAAAACTGTAAACAACAGCATCAAACCCAAAAGCAGGCCACATAAATAAAACGGGTACAACATAAAACATTTTGCAAACCTCTCTGGTAAGCTAGCACTTGTTCGCCACTAGCTAAACCAAGTCATATCATGTATTATTTTGATATCAATGCATTTTGAATAATTTCTAAGAAAAGGGATTCCTCTCCCACAAGATGGTTCGAATAAGAGGCTTGATTGCGAACAATATTTTTTTAATGATGAAGGCTGTAAGAAAAGAAAAGTCAACATGTCCTTTAACAATGTGGCTTAATTGATCTCACCACAAGAACGTGGAATTTCAAGACTTCCGCTAAATTACAACTTTGCATGCTACACTTAAGTTTAAAAAACATTCTTTAATAGAAGCATGCAAGATAAAACATCAAGATACAACTTGCATCAAAATAGATTCTCAGGAAACGTTGAGGGCAGCTTGTCTGCTACGTCTACAGTACTGGAGGACAAAATCGATCAGTGCACCGCGAGGAAACACCACCACAGTCCCACGTTATTTATATTGCAATAAACATGACAAAAATATAACTTTGTTAAAATTATTTCCCTCCAGTCATTTCAGCTGTATTTTTTTAACACTTCGTATAGGCAACTTAAGTCAACAATATATATTTGTTTGTTTCTTTTCATTTGACGTTAAAATTGGTGTTCCACTGGCAACACAAACGAGAAACGGCAGAGGTTTAGTCTGGGCGGCGGGTTTACATTCTTGGCAACAACAGCACCTCTTTTGCATTTCAAAGAAAAGTCGCCATCGGCGGCACTCAAAATATGGATGCGGCTAATCTCAGTATTTCATTAAGAATACAATTTTCTGGATGAGTTTAATATATAGTCATATTTAACAGTAACACTCTTGGCCAACGTGTAATCAAAATGCAGAGATTTCAACAAAGAAATTTTACAAACACATTCTATTCACTTTTTTTTTTCCCTGTCACATTCATGTTTCATCTGAAAAGGTGTTGTTGCAGTAGGTGTCCACTGGGTGGCAGCATGTAGGTATCTTGGCTTGCTGATCTTCCGCTGTTGAGGGTAATGAAATCACAACACTGAAGCTCATTACGGGCTCCCACCCACCAGTCTCTCATTTGGCTTCTTGGACACCAACTGTAGGGGTCTGGATGCTAAAAACAAAAAGAGAGACATGGGTGCCTTAAGAAAGAGAACGGAGATTAGGTTTTTACTGCATATTTCTTGTTTTTGTTATTTGTTTGTTTTTTGTTTTGTTTTTTTTTTTGCAGGGTTGGTCAAAAGAGATTCTGGGATTCTTGGAACCTCTTGCTGATTCTGATACCTACAAGGACAACTTGTTGATACCTTTGCAGGACAATGAGGGTCTCTCTGTGCTTCCTGTCTGACTGTATGGCTGTGAGGTTTGGGCACGAACCCTTGGAACCTCTTGCAGATTCTGATACCTACAAGGACAACTTGTTGATACTTTTGCAGGAGAACGAGGGTTTCTCTCTGTGCTTCCTGTCTGACTGTATGGTTGTGAGGTTTGGGCACAAACCCTTGGAACCTCTTGCAGATTCTGATACCTACAAGGAAAACTTGTTGATACCTTTACAGGAGAACGAGGGTCTCTCTCTCTCTCTCTCTCTCTCTCTCTCTCTCTCTCTCTCTCGCTCTGTGCTTCCTGTCTGACTGTATTGTTGTGAGGTTTGGGCACAAACCCTTGACCAAAAGGCAACAGGTATTTGGTACTCTTTGTTTTCAGAGGATCCTTGAGTAGTACTGAAATGACTTTGTGTCAAACGATTGCTTCGTGACCATCATTTTGACAAACATAAACTTCAACATGTTGGGTATTTGCCGCATTTCTCAGGTGCCTCGGTGAGTGTTGAGGATTCCAGCACTCACTGGGAGGTTGATGGTGATACAATTGTCACACTACATTGGTATCATTATGTAAATTTTGGGGAGCTGTGAGATGCAGAACTACCCATAAAAAGTCTTCCAAAAACAAAAAAGGTGGAGTAATTATGTCCCTTTTAGGCTACCGTATTAGCATGGTGGTTCAACATGGTGGCCTCCATGAGGGGGTTTGCTCCCATGTAGATATGAAAAGCTCTTCCAGGTTTATTAAAAACCCCTTGACTCATTATTTCAGATAATTATACGGTGATAAATAGATTGTTATGAACGCTGTATTCCATTTTTGCTAATAAACGCCACCAAATCCAACACGTTGTCACTTTAAAAGGGACGATTTGTTTCTTCTCACCTGGTTATAGATGGACATCAAACACTCCTTCCTCCACAGTCTCGATATCCTCTTCGGCGATGACTGAGGGATCACAAAAGTTGAATAAACTAAATCATAAACAGGATGAAAATCAAATACAAACACAAATGGCTAAAAGCTACAGTTTAATAAGAATTAGAGTTTGGTGGCCGTACGTCTGCTTTTTCCATTGTTTAGCCAGTTGATCAGTAGGCGCGCGTGGCGGGGAACCACTTTTGCTAATGTCTGATGAACTCTATTGTGTGAGACCTTTAAAATGTCATCGCTCCAAAGACAAACACACACATAACCCGAAATAAACAAGTTACCAAAAGTCCTCAACGCTCCATTTTTATGAGATGGCGACAGCCATCAACTGTTTTTAAATTACTTTTGTCATTTATTTGTTCTTTGTATGACAGTATTGTTTATTTTTGTAACATCAGAAACATTTAAACACTTTAACGACATATTTAGAGAATTTTAAAAGTTCAAAAATTGGATCCCCATTTCAAATCTGGTGCCAATGATGGACGTAACTGCCACATATACCAAGTTTGTTCAAGATTGACAAAAATGGATCGAAAAGTTACTGTGATGCTGGTTTGCTCTTCTGGATTAAGCATGAAGGAATTTTGCGCTGTGGAATAACCCCATAATGGGTTATGTTTGTAGATCCTTGGGCATTATCTAAACAAAAGTCCAACATTATCGCGAGAGGCTCAGAGTGGAACCAATTTTTAGTTTAACGTAGCATAACACAAAGCGTTATTTCTAACGAGAATAAAATTACTTGGACTTCCGTGGACGTCTATCTGTCCAGTCCTATTACTGCCTGTCTTCAAATTGACAGGGAACATTCTTGGGACACAGACCTTGGACAGGTTCAAAGATGGCTAACCTTGACCTATTTTAAGAGGTATTTTAAGAGGTTAAAAAGTCATATTCTGTTCTTTTTTGTTTTTGTTTTTTTGTTTTTTTGAAGGGTGGAGGTGACAGCCAATCAGAGTAGAGCGACGCCGTGATGTCAGCGGCTGGTTTAGCTAGCTGCAAGCTCTGTTTCGTTTGTGTGTAAATATAACCGCTGACATATATTACGTAAAGCTAGCAAGAAATAAAACACTTCTAAAATTGAAAATGCTGTTTTTAGAACCTGATAACACCTCTGGAAGTGATTTATAAGACATTTTGCAGACATCAGCATACATGCTAACTTCCGCTAACTTGTCAAAAGCTCATGTACGCGGACACGCACGCCCTCCTGCAGATGCAGTTAAAACGCATATATTGTTTATTGAACATGTACAAATTGTACATAAGACAATAAGATCTTGATGTAAATAACAAATGTACAACTGATTTTATTCATGTTTATACGTTGCAGTGGGATACAATGCTGATACGGCCGAGGGTATTTTAGCATGGCGCTATATTTAGCAGTGTGAAGGCGATGCTTTTACCTGTGTTCTGCAGGCTGGGTGGGGTGCTGGCGGGTGGGGGGAAGCTGTAGGATCTGGCCTGGAGAGCCGGCGGCGTCTCGTGGCTGATGCTCTTCGCCCTCTTCCGGCACTCGACTGCCAAGCGGCCCCGACATGCCTTGTGGCAGTTCACTCCGCAGGCTGCCGCCGGAGCGGAGCGAGAGAAAGACGAGGGCAAGGAGAGGTGGCGAGAAAGCCGGAGAGGATGGAAGGATTGAAAGAGAGGCAGGGAAAACCGCCGGGAGGAGAGACGGGGAGGTGGAGAGAGAAGGAGAGGGTCAGAGACCGAGACGGGTGCAAAACGATAACATCGGTGCAAACGGGAAAGCTAATGGTGGCGGGAAAGTGTTCATACAGGAACAGTGGCACATGCACCCAGAGGTCCTGAGTGTGCCTGACAACATTTCTGTCCACCAGGGGGAGTCTAAGAGGGCAGGAGTGACAAGACAGCAAGCAAACAATGTTATTTGAACAGTCTAACATTTGTTTTGTGTTGCTAAAATTAGGTTCCCTTGTGAACATATTAAAGGATACCTTGTACCTTACTGTACACTGTAAATCGCCAAGAAATAATACTCGCAACCTACTTTGTCATTGCTGTTAATTTGTGGCATATTTGAGGAAATAAAGCCAGCGGGGAGCAGTTTTTTTGTTCCGAATTTTCAGGTTTATATCAACTTTCCAGCAGTTTTAGAAGTTAGCGCCGCTCACTTTGTTTCTCACTGACATAGCGTAAGGATGTAGGCTTGCTAGGCTTATTTTTAACCTCATTAATAATGCACAGTCCAGCAAACAAAAGAATAAGACCAAACTTTGAGGGTTTTTGGGTAAGCTAGCCAAGGCAGAAGTGGAAACAAAAGATAAGTTATTCTAAATGTGACATTGTGCGCCACCTGTGGGTAGCTTTTTGTATGGTGTCCATTTGAACCAGGACCTGACCTCTGGAGATGGAAAATGAAGCAAACACAGAAATGCCAAATCTTGCAGTTTCTTGAGTGGCCCATTGAGGCTGGCTCTGAAAAACAAGTCACTCCCCCAGAGACCCCCATGTTGAAATCCCCCCTTTTTACAGCAGGAATAAACATGTTTACAAATTGAGAGGGAAAAAAAATAATAATGGTTTTCATCTCTTTAGCTAGTTTCCCCTTTCATGGCAACTGCACAAGTAGTGAATTGTTTGGGGTTTTATTATTTTTATTATTTAATTAGCTCTTCAGTTTGAAGTATTTTAAGTAAAATGCACAAATAACTAGGGGTGTGGTCACTTTGAGTGACAGCTAGTATGGGTCACCTGCTAGCAGTGGTAGGTAGCAGGTGCTGTTTTGTTGTTTTTTTTTGTTTTTTGTTTTTTTTATGTATCTGGTATAATAAGGCTTGTGATGTAGTTAATTGCATAAACAGACCATCTGAGAAATTTGTACTCCGGTGTTTCCGATAAGTGAAAGTTCAGGGTTACTTAATTTGTGTATTAGCACCGTAAGACAAGTTAGCAGGTATTGATAGCTTGGTGAAGTTCTATCCACTGTTACTCCATTGTTACTGAGGCAATATCCCAGTCGTAATACTTTGTACATATACGACAAAACAACCTTTTTGCTGTGCAATCCACAAAAATATGTCAATAAAATGCTCTCACCCAGGATAGCATGTTAGCTTCTGCTTGTTTTGTAACTCAGAGATGAGGGCATGTTTGGGTTTCAATCATCCTGCCTGGGTTTGGCTGGTCTTGTCAACACGCCACCTCTTTACCCATTTATGGATTGTCTAGGCCTTATGTCGAGTCAGGGACTGCCAAGATGGCAACATTTGCAACCATTTGAGCTGAAACCACCATTTTAGAAAACCTGCGCATGACATCATGGAGGGTTTGAGTTTAACGTACCGGTGGGACCTCGGTCTAATTGTCAAAGGTGAGGAGAGCACCCAGAGGCTTGATTGCTAGCAAAGATTAACAAAGTACATCCAATCTCTAAGAGTCTGAATTGGGGGGGAAGTCATAGTTCATTCCAGCACAGCAATAGATCATTTGTTTCAATTACACTCCTGCCACTTTGTCTCTCTCTCTGGGTTCGGGCTAACAATGGTAATGGGGATGAATGGCTGTGGGGCTCTCTCATTGACTTCTGCTGGTCTCACTAATGCACTGGAACACTCACACACTCCCACTTCGAGAGTTCCAACTCCCCCGACTGAAGATCAGATGGCGAGCTGTGAGCGCCTAAACGCTTCCAGCAGCACTCACTTCGAAACGTTTGATACATTATGCGGAAAATCTGAAATTAAACCGAGAATTTATTGAAAACATCACCCAAATATTATTCTTCCTTAACCTCTAATTTGCCTTGTAATTAACTAAATTATGCTGCGCTCAGTGGGGAGTCTTCCATCTTCTTCCAAACATGCGCTTCGGGCTGCCGTGAACATTGCGCGCAGTGGACCGCGAGACCTCAAAGGTTCCCAAAGACCATTAATTACCCCAGTTGCTATGCAACTAATGTTTCATGATAACTTCCAAGCAATTTAGCGACTGTTTGCTAGCCAAATTGAAATGAACCAGAATGAATGAGGAAGCAGATAATATTGAGTATAATAAATAGTAAGTAGGGGGGTAGGGTAGGGTGGTGGTAACCGAATCCCTCCCCAGAGACTTATTAATGTGACGTTATCTGAGACGAACACATTTGGCTTGCACATTTCACTCCGTCATATTGATTTCTAAACATTGCATATTTCACAGCTTCTCATTATTCCACATAATATGGCAGAAAAACATTAAAAAGGAATGTGTAACCATCACTTAATGTTTATAATATAGGGGCTGTTTGAATATCTTAGTTGTGGTGGGGACAGTTCAACAAATCAGCTAACAGCTAATTAGCGAAGCTACCTTGTTTTTGTTTGCAGATTACCTTTCAGCTAACTTTCAGAACCATTAGTTAGCTGTTCCCACCACTGCATCCTGGCTTTGATTCCTCGAGTGAAATGTCTCTTTTTACAGATATATCATAAAATTTTATGTTTGAGAGATGTTTAATTTCAGGGTTAGCACACATCAGTCAGTCCTAGCTCTTTAGAGAGGCGGCCACAGCGGCGGTACAGCCTGTAAACAAATTTTAGCATCAGCAAGTTAAGTTTGCTAATGTTAGCGCTCCACAGTGATGCTGTGATTTGTGAAAATGCTTTTATTAAAAGCATTTTCTTGAACCTCAGACAAACCCTATCCAGCCCACCTGCTCCTGGCGGGTTTATCCGGGCCGCCATCGCTGCCCGCCTGTACAACATCAACTCATTCTGTTGAGCAACAGAGCTTCACTGTTGAAAACGGCCTCCCACTCGTACGTTTAAATTCTAATCATTCATGGCTCTAAAACCTCCAGCAAATAATTGTGCTTTGTGTGTATCGGTGTACTTGGACATGCAGTTAAAGAGCGTGATATATTTGCAGTGGTTTGTGTTGATAACATTTACTCAGCGCTCCAACTTGTGTTTGATGTTTCTGGGCCATGAATCAATCCTTCCAAAAAGAACAAGGCTATAGCCTGAACATATCTTACCTTTACACTTGTAGCCTTGTTTGTAGAAGCCCCATATCTATTGGGGGGGTAGAAACAAAAAACGAATCGGGTTAACAGCAGTGCATTAGACCGTATGAAATATTAAACAGCATTTTTGCCGACAGTGCTCGTAACCTTGAGTCTAGCCCTACGATCACATCTGAAAAGACCAGTTTATTAATTAAATTTTGTTTTATCCTGAATAATTTGGGTTTGAGACCCAAAGATGAACAGAATATAGTTTAGACTAGTGTCAACTTTTATTTCTTGGTATATCCTTTTTAGTGCCTGTGGCAGTATTTCTAAAAGACTACCAACAAAACATATTGTCATATTGGTCTGTTTTTCCAAAAGGTACAAGATAATTTATTGATCATATGCAGGTTAACACAGAGTCAACAGTGCAATGAAATGCTTAGGATGAGAAGGACTGTTCAAACTCGCAGGAAGTACTAATAGCATGCAATATAAATACCGAAAATGTAAGCATATGTAAAAAAATAAATAAATAAATAGAAATTTAAAATAAAAAATAATAGTCAGCAGTAGTCAGGTTGTAGTATTCACAGGTTGTGGTTATGGTGATGGGAAGTGTCACTTTTTACATGTTCGTGACATATTTTTCCTGAAAAATTCCAAGTTGGAGAAAGGTTGGATTGGCACCCATTGATAGCCTTGCCATTTTTTTTTATTTTTTTTTACTCCGGGGCTTGACTCGAGATTACGAGCATATTAGTAGGGAGGGGTGTTATTTCAAAAAATTTGGAAATATACACGGAATAAACCATAGCAGGATAAATGTTGGGTCATCTGGTTCCAAAAACCCATATGGACGGAGCCAGTGAAGATATCGAGTTCAAAAATCGCCAAAAATATCGACAAAAATGTCATATCTCGAGAACCGCTGCAGAGACTAGAAACTAGAGACTTGAAATTTGGCTCCAAATGTTGCTTGACCCCAAGTTTATATTCGACTTCTACAGTAACAATAAGCTTATCTGGTGTTTTTTTTTAAGAGTAATTGACAAAAAACCTCATTTCATTACATATGATATGATCAATTGTAACAAACAAAATCTATGTAGTTTTTATTTCAGGAACATCAGTTGAGTGTTATCATCACATGTAAAGAATGACATGGCCACAATGAACTAATTATAAGCAACAGAGTGGTTTTCTACGTCAACAGCACATATACGACACACGCGTTACTTGAAATTTTCAAACACTCCATCCATATGGGTTTTTGGAACCAAATGACCCAAAAATTATATTGGTTTATTCCAAGTATATTTCCATATTCCATGCAAAAATTTATAGATTTCAAAAATTTGTGATATAACACCCCTCCCTAATATTGGGGGGGGGGGGCTTTTATAACACCTGCAAATTCTGCATGTAACAGGAATTTTTAAAGAACAAAAATTTCAATACACTTTCCATAACATAAATATATAATTTATAATTGTATTATTACATTGGCTTGATTTTTACCGAGAAGAAAAAAGAGCATAACCATTTTTTTTTAAATAACTCCTTATAATCATTAATGGGCAAAGCTAACCTCCAAATTAGCTTTGATAGCTGCTAATCCGCTAACCAAAAAGCTCCATCTTCTTGAGGTGATGCTTGTTGCCTTTGCTTAATATGTCAGTTTCACTTCGTGGATTAGCATATAAGCTCCAACAGGAACAAACGTATGATTTTTAAAGTGTACAAATGTTTTTAAAAAACTTTCTTTTAATGTTAGCTGAAAGTTGGGAGAAATAAATTTAGTGGAAGCCAACTGGTCCACTAATTGTAGGGTGACCAAACATCCTGTTATCCCAGGACATGTCCTGTTTTCACGTCCTGTCATGGCCGTCCTAAGTTTTTTTTTAGAAATCGATAACAATGTCCTGGTTTTCATTGTTTTTCATTGGCCCATTAAATTGACCGGCATTCGAGGAGCTACTAATCACCGGAACTATAGGTGGAATGGAACCTGAACAACTGGAAATCATCAGAATGGGTTGTTTTTGCTTATATTCCACCTTAAACAAGTATTAATGAGATGATCAGGTCAAGCCATTAAAACAATCAAGTTATTTAGCCACTATATAAAACTATAGGTCAGCATTAGAAGCCCCAAACTCTTGACAGAACAGTGATAGAATAACAGAACGGGAGCTTGTGTGGTGCTTCTAGTGTTAGTGAGGATAAATTTTCCAATATGGTGATCTACTATTCTGGCGTTTAGTGCTAATTGAAACGTTTGTGCTTTGAACATGACGGGGGAACATTATCTTGAGATTGGTTATCAATATCTTGAGAGTAGGGGGCATAGAAAGGTGCTGTTCTGTCAATCATTCCGTCAATTGTATTATCATTCCGGTTCTGCCAACCGTTCTGGTTCTGCTGATTCGTACCCGCTGCCAACCGAGTATCATTTGAGTATCTTACTGCCAGGCCGAGTGTCCTGGTTTTCGGTAATCAAAATATGGTCACACTAATGGTTTTTCAAAGTTAGTGCAAAAAGCTAGCGTCGCTGCCCTTACCAAAAAGTAGTACATACAAGTATGTTTCAAGTATACTTCCAGTTTACTTTTTATATACTTATCAGTACTATTTTTTGGTAAGGGTAATTAGCTGTTAGCTGATTAGCTGAACTGTTACTGCTTGTAATATAGTAAATTCATTGAAAAACATAACAAAAATACATAATAATTTAAGTGCTTAAAGAAGGATACTTTTGGCCAATCATCTGTATATCCTGAGAGGCCACGCATACTTGTTCCTTTTTATTTTCCCTTACTTCCTTGCGGCCATATTTCCAACTCTATTCTTATCACAGTGTCTCCCTGGACTCTACCGAGCCTGGACGCTATGTTAGCGCCTCACAAAGCTACCCTGCTAAACTTCCATAATCCCATGATGTTTTCCCAAAAATAGCCTTTTCAACTCTTTGGTGTTTTCCTTACGTATTGTGAAAGGGCCAAACAAAAAGAAAGAAATACCCATAATGCCACATGCCCCACTGACACCATCGCACCAACGTAAGGCTGCAAAATAGCAAAGAATCTCACAGCTAGCGAAGTGAGAGAGGGACGGGGAGGTTGAAGATCAAGCGGGATGTGATGAGCGCATAGACTGTGGGGGGAACAATGACATGAAAGAGCCGACCTGCGGATCACACACAGTACTGGCACATCTGAGGATGCACAAAATATCCTGACCTCTTGGCGCGCACACTCATACGCACAGCCGGAGGTGCTACAACAAAGAGATTTCGGTTACGAGCGCAACATCTAAACACAACCATCATCAGAGCATTTCCTACACTGGCTGACCTTTACCGCCTCTGTAGACCGTAAAACACAATGCGCGACAAACAAGCGGTGGAAAGTGCATCAGCGTTCCAGCATCTTTTAGAGGGTGATATTATGAGACACTGAAAACTCTGCATTAAAATGCAAATTTACTACGCTTCACTAACAGCAGGCAATTTTAAAGCTCAGTGTGCCCCAACACCTCTTTAGTGTATTTTACTAACATTTCATTAAATACTTAATAAGTGTGTGGCTGAAGTGTTGAAACACTTTTTAAACAACACTGTCAAACCACATAGAACACAGATGCAGCCTTGGGTAAGATCAAATCGGGGAGTAGAACCACCATGGGTTCTGGCTGGCAACCACCCAGACATACAACCAATCCTTCCCAACTTCTTGAAAAGCACAGAGGTGGAAAACCCCGGATTCAGTGAGTAGAAGTCCACTGGCATCCTCAATGCGTGCTGGATCATGCCCAAAGAAATACACCACAATGCCAAAAATGCCTGAGCTAGCATCTCTAAGAAAACGTTGGGTTGACCCAAAGCAGTACCCAAAGATCTTCCAAAAGGGCCGAGTACCCAAGATGTCTTGTTTTTGCATTAGGTCATTGGTTACCACTCAAGTCTTACAACTGTACAGTAAGATGAAATGCAGTAGAACCCTACAGACTGGTACCTCTATCCTCCTGAAAAGGTTGGCTCCATAAGAGCTTTCCAGACATCTCTAAATCTCAAAGTGTGAGGGTCTAGAGAAATGAATGTCGATGCCAAGATCAACGAATGTCTGCACAAGTTTAACACTTTGACAGCACACATACACACTTGTGATGGCTGAGTCCAGGAGGTCCTGAAAAGCCTAGATCTGCATCTTAACCGAGGATAATCGCAAATCTAGAAATCTCAAGTACCACCATCAGGGTGATTCGCATAGATTGCAGCATCATCCGAAAAATTCTTTCCTGCCCAACCTCAAGTCCATGCAAGCATTAAACACTGCAGCAGCCAGAACACATCCCTGAGGAACACCATTATTCATTAGGGAAAATACTACAGATAATCTTTTTTAGGGGTTACGTATGATGATGATACCTCATTTGACACATAAGAACTAACTTACTGTAGGGCTCCGCTCGCGTGTGTCACATGTTTTTGCACAAGTGTCACATTTTGTCTCATACAGTCAGCAAGTCTGACAATCACAGGAATGAAAAATGCTGCCAACAGGAAAGACAAACTATTTTGTTTTGCTAATGTTCCAGGGCACTGGAAACAGATTTTGTTTCAATAAACCTCTTTGCGCTGCCAAAACATGTCACCCCTGCCAGAAGGAGGTCATCAAAACACGTCCACGAGAGGCGGGATTACAGCTACTGGTTTGCAGTGTCTAACAAGTACTACTACAACAACAACAAAAAAAAAACATTTCCACAATTTGCTTTGAGGAAAACTAATCCAGTCATTTCCTCGTCTGTAACTTATCCAGGATTGTCTTGGTTGCTTCCCTCACTTGTCTCCTTGTTGCACAGTCAATCAGTTTTTGAGAAATGTCCACTCCAGACAGATTTACCAAACAGTACTACTTCTTTATTTCTTAGTGATCGTCGTAAATGAAGCCACAAGACATATTCAACAACTTGAAAATGTCCTGATTTGTCTAAAGCAAACTGTTTGGAAAAACAACCTTCTGGTAATAAGAGCCGATGCTGGAAAATCTATTCTGAGTATATGAGGCTCCTGATCATGTTCTCGTTACAGTGGAGTGCCACTCGGAGTCTAAATATCACAGGGGACTGTGTGGATGTTAAAGGCCAGAGGACACACACACACACTGATATAACATCGCCACAGAGGAGGGCTATCATCTCCCCCAATTACTTCACTGCCATATCTCCCAGAATGCAACAGCAGCAGCGTCTGGCAGTAGCTCAGATTAATTAGTCGAACCCTGACCTGAGAACATCTGAGTGATGGTGATACATACTACGAGTCATCGACTGCCAAGTTAAATAATGAGAAATGTCTAGTCAATACAGCAATACGACTGCGACCAGAGTCATCCTAAATGCCAGGGTCACGCAACTGACCTTTGACCATCTTAAAATGACCATTGGAGTGGTGAGGGGAGCCAAAATTCTGCACATCAACTAAATATTCTACCAGATACCAGTTTAGCCTCGGATATAATTCCACAGTGTTGTGAGAAGGCTGATGTTCTGGGATTATTCTTCAAGGACTTTGCAAGTGGTTTGATTCTGGATTTATCCAAGCAGAAGGAACAATACTATATTTAAAAGAACATTTAAACAAACAAAAAGGAGTATCAAGACGTGGTGCAGACTTTAGCGCTTTATTTGAATTTCCTGCCCACCAACAGCCTTCTTCAGTGTAGCTGAATCTATACTGTAATAATTGTATAACATCACAATTCAGAAATACATTTGATGAATACTCAAGATTCAGGAATCAAGATTCAATTTATTATTATACTCTTGGGTAAAATTAGTTTACAGGGAGTGAGTCATCTCGTTTGGTAAACACACAGCAAAACACAGAACAAGACAAAGCGATGACAGTGCTAAAAAGCTAAAAAAAAAAAGGACGACCCCAAAATAAAATAAAAGCAAGATGAGTTAAAACATCAATAGATAAAAATAGATAATCAATAATCAATAGATACTCATCATGGCTCGTGGTTCTCCTAGATCATATATATATATATATATATATACGAGGTCTGTGATGAAAAAAGCGGTCCTTTTTATTTTATTTTTTTCAAAAAATAAATGGATTTGATTCATATGTTTTTACGTCAGACAAGCTTGAACCCTCGTGCACATGCGTGAGTTTTTTCACGCGTGTCGGTGACGTCATTCGCCTGTGGGCAGGCCTTGAGTGAGGAGTGCTCCACCCCGCCCGTCGGAATCTCTTTGTCTGAATAGCCGCTGCGGACGGCGCGCGTTGCTTTATCAACATTTTTTCTGGACCTGTGAGGAATATCCAAGTGGACACTATTCGAGAAATTAAGCTGGTTTTCAGTGAAAAGTTTAACAGCTGATGAGAGATTATGGGGTGTTTCTGTCGGTGTAAGGACTTCCCACGGAGCGGGACGTCGCGCAGTGTTTCCAGGCGCCGTCGTCGGCCTGTTTCGACCTGAAAACATCCTAATTTAAGGCTTAATTCACCCAGGATGTCGTGAGAGAACAGAGAAGATTCAGAACAGGCCGGCATGAGGACTTTATGCGGACATTCCACTGTTTAAGGACATTTTGTAATGAAAGACGTGCGCGCAAATTCGCCGAGTTGTTTCCGTGACGACTTGGCAAATCTGTGTGCGCCGCGACAGGAAAAACACCTCCGTGTTGAAAACCATTCAGGCGGCTTTTGATGGCTTTCAACAAGTGAGTAACTGAGAAATTGTTTAACAGCTTGGGCATGTTCCAACTTGCCCGTTAAGATTTCCAACGGAGGTGTTTTTCCTGTCGCGACCCCCCGCGGTCGGGTCCAGCCCGACATGCGACTCTGCCTGAACGTTCTTTCATTACAAAATGTCCGTTAACAATGGAATGTCCGAATAAACTCCTCATGCCGACTTCTTCTGAAAGTTCTCTGTTCTCTGACGACTTACTGGGTCAACAGAGCCTGAAATGTGGAAGTTTTCAACTTGAAACGGCGAGACGCTGCCGCCTCGAAGCGCAGATCACCGTCAGGTGCTGTGGGCCGTACTTAAAGTGACACTACCAGACCAAAATCTCTCATCAGCCGATAAAATTTTTACCGAAAACCAGCTGAATTTATCGAATGGTGTCCACTCAGTTGTGCCTTACAGTTTTGAAAAAAATTTTGATCAAACAAAGCAGCAGTCTCTGAGCCATTCCTAAACAATGAAAAAATCGACCAGAGGGTGGGCCACTCCTCACTCAAAGACTGCCCACAGGCGAATGACGTAACCGACAGGCGTGAAAAAAACTCTTGCATGCCCACGAGGGTTCAAGCATGTCTGATGTAATCACACGTGATTCAAATCCATATGGTTTTTGAAAAAAATAATAAGGTCGGTTACTTTTATCACAGACCTCGTGTGTATATATATATATATATATATATATATATATATATATATATATATATATATCAAAAATAGTATGAAAGTCATACTCACGTTTATTTCCTTTGAGCACAATTTCCTAATTTCAAGAAAAACATTACTTCAAACAACTTTCGTAGGTATTTTCTGTAATTTTACAAAATTTGATTAAAACCTTCTCTTATCCAGTTGTAAATGTATGTCAAAATGCCAACTCGCATTGATGCTAACTAGAAACAATAACTACAGATGAGTTTACTTCCTGTTAATAGACAAACATGCTGTGTTTACATAACCAAAGCTTGTCTTTTGATTTGAGTCAGACTGATGACACATTCACAAACAGGTCCAGCAGCATGCGCTGGTGCTGGGCATTGCTATACCCACTACACACTTGGTCCCAAGTGACGACTCCCAAGGCAAATCGGCAGTCCATCCCTATCTCGCAAAATCGCCATCTGTCAACTGCAATCAGGTGAGGTCCTCAGTCTCGTCCAGTTCCTGGGATCCTCAGCATTAAGCCATTCGTGTATTGGGCTCCGAAAAACACGCCAATGTCAATAAAGGCCATTGTGTCTTTATTGACATTCCCTCAAATTGTAGGTGGTGCATCTCGTCTGAGTCACTCTTGGTAACCACTCATTCAACACAGACATTCCAACAGTATCCTAGTTTGCGCCCAGGTCTAACAACCATAAAGTAAGACTGGAAGAACCAGCACTCCAAAAGCCAAAGTCTTTGGAGGTCTAAGTCATGCACTTATATCTAGAGCATAGGTGTCAAACTGATTCCAGGAAAGGCCAAGAGGGTGCAAGTTTTGTTTGTTACCACAAACAAAACCAGTCTTGTATGTTGCTACAAGTCTGAATGTATCAGGACAGTTACCAGGTCTTGGAAACTGAATAGGCCCTTGAATACCAACAGTATAGTAGTTGATACCCAACTGAGTTTAATAACTGAGTAACCCATATCTAGTTTTGAACCAGTCCTACTCTCCCAGCACAGTGTGAAACAACACAAGCTCAAAAACATGGTTAATTGTTGTAGCATTGATTTCTACTCACAAGTCCGGCGCAGTGCTCACAGAAGGTTGGTCTGAAGTAGGTGGTCTCAGTGAAAGTGTGGATGAAACCCATCTTGCAGTTAAGCAGCGAGCTGGCTTTCATAAAGTAGTCTATCATCTCTTCTCTGCTGATCTTCCCATCTCTGAAAGGAAACAAGGAGGTGAGCTGACTGTCCCAGACCGTGAGTCAAATATCAAAACTCCAATGGACTAAGCATATGAATCTAAAAATAAATCATTTGGCAAGGCTCACTGGTTCTTGTCCAGTTCTCCGAACTTGCTGAGGTATGGGAAGTTGTTTCTGATTGCTTCGAATTCATCCCTGGAGATGTGGCCATCACCATCCGTGTCAAAATTCTTGAAGACGGACTGAGGGTTGGAAAGTCGTGAAGGTTAGTGTTCGAACAAGTTTAACAGTAGACTTACTAGGGGAGCTACAACCACTACCTTTGCACACACACACCCCCCCCCCCCCCCCCAGGACTAAACCAAACCAACTTTTCTAGGTTCCTCCTTAGATGACCCCAAAACACAATCAGGATGTTCCCAAAAATAAAAACTGGCCTCAATCCAAGATGGCCACCAAAAGAGGGTTTTCCACTAACACACCTTTAAACAACATATAAACACCTTAAATATCACAGAGATTGGCGGCCATTTTGGACACCATTTTGAATCTTAAACCCATGAATGAATTTAGTTTAGGCACAAATGAGTTTTCTGTGACCTGCAATGGTCTTCCCATTGAATCTCTGTGATATCTATGTTGTTTATATGTTGTTTAAAGGTGTTTTAGTGAAAAACTGTACTTTAGCGGCCATCTTGGATAACTGGCTTGAGGCCAGTTTTTATTTTTGGGAACATTCTGATTGTGTTTTGGGGTTATCTAAGGAACCTAAAAAAGTTGGTTTGGTTTTGTCCGGGGGGGTGGGGGGGGGTGGGGGGGGGGCATGCAAAGGTAGTGGTCATAGTTCCCCAAGTAACTAGTGAGCGATGAGATTTTTATTCACCAAACTGACACACTTGGGACACATTTTTACTTCTTCACAGAGATGTGGAAGGCCCAATGAATGCAGGGACATTTAGAGCTAAAATGGTCAAAAACCAATGCCAAATTTGGTGGCTGTTTGTTTGAGCTTTTACCAAGTTATTGTGGAAACAACGTAAACTGTTGCATGAATATCCCATGTGGTCTATTCACATTTGGTCTATTCCCATTTGGATTGCTGTTGGGGCAAAGGAGATCAACTGGAAATATATATCACTGATATTTCACAAATTTAGAAGGATGACCAAATGGGAGCTTTTGATAGGCCCAAAGAGAATTTTTAAAAGAATTAAATGGGACTAGACTAATTGGGTATAGACCTACCAATGATCGGCCAAAGATGAGGATAAAGAAGACAAAGATGACATGAAAATCGTCAAAGGAGTAGAGCCCCATGAGAACTACTGTAATTACTTAAAGCCACCCTACTAAGTGCAGTTGCCGGTTTGTGATCAGGAAAACAATACTTAAGTACGAGGTCTGTTAGAAAAGTATCCGACCTTTTTATTTTTTGCAAAAACCATATGGATTTGAATCACGTGTGATTGCATCAGCCAAGCTTGAACCTTCGTGCGTATGTGTGAGTTTTTTCACGCCTGTCGGTTCCGTCATTCGCCTGTGAGCAGGCTTTGTGTGAGCAGTGGTCCACCCCTCTCGTCGGATTTTTATTGCGAATAAATGTCTGAACGATTTGGAGCTTTGCTGCATCAAAATTTTCCAGAAACTGTGAGAGACCTCCAGGTGGACACCATTCGGAAAATTCAGATGGCTTTCAGGGACGATTTTATGGGGATTACACAGATTAAGGAGTGCTCCAGCTGGTTTAAAGACTGCCCACAGCGTCTGAGAGCGTGGCGCACTCTGAGCACCGATCGACAGGCTGACACCCCGCTGAAACAACCAGATCATTTCCAACGTGAAGGCTTTATTGATCCGGGACGTCGTCTGACTTCCACAAAAATGGCAGAAGACGTGGACATCAAGACTTTTTCGGCACATTCCACTGTTACAGGAGTTTTTGTCATGGAAAGAGAAGCGGAGGGATGCGCCACCGTGCCGCTCATGGCGCGGGACAAAAGCACCTCCGTGTTGGTCTCACAGGACGGCTTTCAGACGGCTGTCGGTGGCTTTTCAGTCGTGTGACTATCTGAGAAATTGTGCATGAGCTGGACATGCCAGAACATGTCCTGTGAGACTTCATCACGGTGTTGCTTTGCGCCATGCGGCTCCACCGCGACGCGCGGAATTCCTCCGCACGTCTGTCTCATTGTGCCGAAAAAGTGCTGATGTCCTCGTCTTCCGCAATTCCTGCGGAAGTCAGACGGTGTCCTGGATCAACACAGCGTCCAGTGTGGAAATGAATGGCACATTCCACTGTTACAGGAGTTTTTGTCATGGAAAGAGGAGCGGAGGAATTCCGCGCGTCGCGGCAGAGCCGCATGGCGCAAAGCAACGCCGTGATGAAGCCTCACAGGACATGTTGGGGCATGTCCAGCTCATGCACAATTTCTCGGATACTCACACGACTGAAAAGCCACCGAAAGCCATCTGAAAGCCGTTCTGTGAGACCAACACGGAGGTGCTTTTGTCTTACGCCATGAGCGGCATGGTGGCGCATCCCTCCGCTTCTCTTTCCATGAAAAAAACTCCTGTAACAGCGGAATGTGCCGAAAAAGTCTTGACGTCCACATCTCCTGCCATTTTTGTGGAAGTCAGACGACGTCCCGGATCAACAAAGCTTCACGTTGGAAATGATCTGGTTGTTTGAGCGGGGTTTCAGCCTGTCGATCGGCGCTCGGAGTGCGCCGTGCTCTCAGACGCTGTGGGCGGTCTTTAAACCAGCTGGAGCACTCCTTAAAGTAGACCTGCATTGAAATAAATGTGGTCAGATTTTAGAAAGAAGTAGCTGATATGTATTTATAAGACCCTTGTGAATGCAGTAAAGTAAATCTGTAAGCCCAAATTTGTAATTCAGCTGAGAAATCTTTGTTTAAAAATGACAAATTTGGAGCTAAAATTTATCCCTCTGTGAAAACAGTTTGTACAGCCATATCATTTCCATGACGTCAGGGACAAGACGACGCGCTCCCGCCTTCAGTCCGACCCCGCATTGAAATTGATTTTATCTGTTAGTAATGTTACTTATACACGTCCTGGTTTCAACATCCAAAAGTAAGCTGCAATGAATGTGAGATACAGATCTGTGTGCTCAGATCAGCAACGACATCGACAGCGGGCGCCGTTCTTCCTCTCCCACTCTCTGCCTCTGCTGCACTTATTAAGTCTGCGTGCTCGTTAACCGCCGACGCGGGCCACTCACACCGCCCGTGTCTGCTTTGCAGCCGGTGTTGTGCCAGATTCAGCGCACAACACCGGCATCACCTCTCTGTCTACTGAATGGAGCTGCAGCACACTTGGCACAAATCCTGAGATTACACTCACTGTTTTAATGTGAAGCTGTTGCTGCAAGGACAGACTTCTTGCAGCAAAATCCATAGCACCGCACGTCTCGGCAATCGGAGCCCCAGAGCTCCATGGACACTGAGAGAGGTTTATATATTTTTAATGACTGGGATTCTTTGCGGGACTCGCCTCCATATCCCGCGATGGTACCGGAGGCGAAAGACAGTAGATTTTCAAGGCGACACCACTCAATCAAACGGGCGTATGAAAAAGTCCCCCAAAATAATTTTCAAGCACAAACAAAAGAAATGTGTACTCACCAAACGTGCCGCAAGACAATATGAAGTTTTAAAAAAGTAGATCCTTCCGTATAAGACAAGAAAAAGGTGCAGATGCAAACTGACGTAAATCCACAAATTACAGTTGGCGCGCAGTGCATGCTGAGAGAGAGGGTCTTCTCCGTGACGTCTCGGCAGCGTCCATGATGAGAGGGACAGTTTTGCGGAGGGCTAAATGTTAGCTGTAAATTTGTCATTTTTAAATGAAGATTTCTCCGTTGAATGACAGATCTGGGCTTCCAGATTTACTTTACTACATTCAGAAGGATCTTATGTGTAAATGTAAGTCATTTTTTGGTCCAAAGATCTGACTGCATTTATTTCAATGCAGGTCTACTTTAATCTGTGTAATCCCCATAAAATCGTCCCTGAAAGCCATCTGAATTTTCCAAATGGTGTCCACCTGGAGGTCTCTCACAGTTTCTGGAAAGATTTGATGCAGCAAAGCGCCAAATCGTTCAGACATTTATTCGCAATAAAAATCCGACGAGAGGGGTGGACCACTGCTCACACAAAGCCTGCTCACAGGCGAATGATGCAACCGACAGGCGTGAAAAAACTCACGCATGCGCACGAAGGTTCAAGCTTGGCTGATGCAATCACACGTGATTCAAATCCATATGGTTTTTGCAAAAAATAAAAAGGTCGGATACTTTTCTAACAGACCTCATATTTGCATATGTAATAATATGTAATAATAATCTCTATAATAATTTATCTAATTTATCTTTTGTACTTTCCAAATGTAAATTCGGAGTCAGCCGACAAGCTATTGTTAAAATACTATCACTGCTTGAATGTCTTGAAATTATTTCAAATAATTCATGCACCAAATTAGTACTTATGCTTTTCAAAGTCTGACAAATCATTCATTATGGATTACTGGAATCTCTCCACGGGCTTTAGAGGGACTTTAGTAGCTTTCAACACACAGGAATTCCTGTAAGTCTTGAAGGAAATGCATGAAAACAGACCAAAAACAGGCCGGGTAATTATGGTGGAAGATTACTACGTGTCCTAACAATTTGGCTAAAGAGCCAAAAGTGCTTCGCAGTTATCATGTCAAGATGGTGCTGAAGTGGATAATTCACTCCAAGCTTCCCAGAGCCATAGGCACAGGTTGCAATTAGCACAGAGGGGGAAATGAGAAACTTACCTCCACCATCTTCTCGATGTGTTTCTTGATGATCGTAGGGTCAGTGTTGGGCTTCACCGACACAGCCCACTCATCAATCATCATGGACTTTGGTTCAGACACTGGGGCAGAGCTGGAGTTCTGCTACATGAGACCATAAAATCAATATTAGCCAATGGAAAGTGAAGCTGTTGTCTAAAGCTCGGTCCCACTGAATAATAAGCCATGAATATTGAACCACACATGGGTGTGTCAGCGGTTATTCGAAGAATGATCCATGTTTTAAACCGTCATGTATCTGCTACTAAGGCACCTCTATGTGCCTCTCTGTACCTCACGTGTGCCACGTATCAGCCACTAGTGAGCCACAACCGACCTCTCATTGAAGCCCCACCCAGCCTCGAATGGCTCACCAGCTGTCTGTGACCAAAAAAAAGACACCACAATGAGTACTAGGGGAGCTACGACCACTACCTTTGCGACCCCCCCCCCCCCCCCCCCCCCCGGACTAAACTAAACCAACTTTTTTAGGTTCCTTAGATGACCTCAAAACACAATCAGGATGTTCCCAAAAATAAAAACTGGCCTCAAGCCAGTTATCCAAGATGGCCACCAAAATAGGATTTTTCACTAAAACACCTTTAAACAACATATAAACAACTTAAATATCACAGAGATTCAATGATAAGGGTCTATTGGCACCATTTTGGACACCATTTTGAATCTTAAACCCAAGAATGAATTTAGTTTAGGCACAAATGAGTTTGCTGTGACCTGCAATGGTCTTCCCATTGAATCTGTGTGATATTTAAGTTGTTTATATGTTGTTTAAAGGTGTTTCAGTGGAAAATCCTATTTTGGTGGCCAT
The DNA here is from genome assembly GCF_902500255.1 of Thalassophryne amazonica. Lineage (NCBI taxonomy): Eukaryota > Metazoa > Chordata > Actinopteri > Batrachoidiformes > Batrachoididae > Thalassophryne > Thalassophryne amazonica. Next base: position 24,823,558 of record NC_047125.1, on the reverse strand, counting down.
CTTGGACGCCATCTTGGATAACTAGCTTGAGGCCAGTTTTTATTTTTGGAAACATCCTGATTGTGTTTTGGGGTCATCTAAGGAACTTTAAAAAGTTGGTTTGGTTTGATCCTGGGGGGTGGAGTGGGTGCAAAGGTAGTGGTCGTAGCTCTCCTCGTAGAGGTGGCCACTTTAATTATATACAGCTGCAACTGTGTGAATCACTTCACATTTTGACACCGTAATCCAACGTTTAACTTTGTGTTTGTCCGTTAATGTCTGCAAAAAATCGCCCTGAGTGCGACGCATTACGTCAGAGTGCGCCTCACCTGATCCATTATAACAAGATGTTAAATCTATCAGAAACATACTTTTACAGCTGCTTATAAAGAAGGAATAAACATGCAACTGTTTTACCAAGCTATTAAAACATTAAAAATAATTACCTTTTAGGCTGTTCCAAATATGTTATCCACCTCAGCACATGAGACAGAGAGGAAAAAGCTCCAAATGGCGATTAGAGGTGTTTTCAACGTCCAAACTCTTACAGAAAATGATTAATCCGCTAAAAAATAATTATTTTATATACAGCATCCGGCACACAAAGCAGGTGGGACTGTCGTGTGCGAGAGGGCGGAGCCAAAATAGCCTGTCCTGTCCTCATAGCTGCCAGGCGCTCCAATAATGGGCTTTTAACAGCCTCCTCCTCTCTACAAACATGCCTGTAAAATCCTTGTTTGTCCTTGTAGTACCTCGTACACAAACTGCCCCATGCTGCTGTTGCTAAATTTTGAACTTCTTGAAATTCGTGCCACGCTCAGAGATGAGCCTAGTTAGCCAAATATTTTGCCTCTAAGAGACTCTCAGAGCCACTATTCTAGCACAATTGTTGAATAACTGGACTCGTACCAAAAATGGCTCGTTATTCATCCTTCATTATTCGGTGCAACCAAGGCTTTACAAAAAATGGAACGTACACGTACACAAGGAAAGACGTAAGGATCAGTTTAGGGGTGTAAAACAAATGAATCTGTCATGATATGAGGCCATATCCAAGCATAACATCTGCTATAAGATATAGGCAGGATAGTTGGGCTTTAGTTGGGTCTTGGTATTTCAAGTGTTGTTGGGAAATTCATTCCAGCATTGAGGGATGGCTGCAGAGAAACATCTCGCCTGAAAACTAAGCTCTGCTCACATTATTGCGCGGAAAAGTATTTTGTGTGGGTCTCTTCCATTGTTGTGAATGTTGATGGTTGTATTAGTCTAATGGAAGTGGAAGCGTGTCAAATTGAAATATCCAAACTGACCTAACGTAGATTTCAGAATTGGTGTCTTGTCCAAGGATACAGTCACAGGTAGTGTGCCTAGAACTCAAAGTCAGGTCTACATATTGGTTGTCCAGCTTCTAAACCCACTGAGCTACCTGCTCTACGTATATTTCAGTATTTAGACCAATGTAACAAGCAAATGGAATGGTGAATGCCAGTAATGTTTCATACAGATGAAGAAATGTTGTTGTGCTGATGTGGTAAAGATCTGTATAACACCATACATTCCTGATTTGTAGAGCATAAATGGCATGAAGAAACGCATAGAAGCGTATAGCTTTCATCACTACCTTGTAATTAGCAATGGCTTGAATTTAATGTGACATTTTATGTATGTACTCATTTTTGCTTCCATATGCTAGATCATCTCAAGGAAGATAAATTTGCGCAGTAGAAGTACTGAAGAACCTGTTGACACACATTAAGTATGTTAAATGCAAGCATTGATCCACACTTTACTACACGACACACCTACTACCTGGACCAGTACAGACAGAAGTAGCCAATATACTCTATATATAGACTATAAAACGCTAGATAATGGCAACCCAAACTGGAGATACTACATTCAAGCATTTCTCAGTCATTAAGATGGGACAAGAAGCTCTACTACTGACAATTCTACTAATAAAAGCAAAAGGTTGGTCATTGTCATGTTCCACAGTTCTTGAAATGGAGCAATATCTCCACCTGGTGGACATTTGACATTAATGCAAGAATTTCACCAAGACCTCTAGTAATAAATATCGAAGCAAAGACCCATGTGGGATGCAGACTATACATAATTGTGCTGCTCACCGCTAGCTTTCGAGGTTCTCTCTGCAGAGATATCTGGTAGATCTCCTCCTCAGTGTGATACTGATCCAGAGAAACCTGCACAGAACACAGAGCCAGTGTGAACAGATATTGGATCAACACGTTGGTTTGACACCAGATGTCCTTCCTGATGCAACTCCATATGCACAAGGAGAGTATGGCACAAGTTTGCTGTGAGACCTCTTTCTGGGAGGCATCAGTTCATCAGGACTTGCAATATGGTGTTAAATAAAATTTATATTTTGTGGGTTTGCAATATGCAACAAGGTGCCATTTCTTAATTTCACCTACTGGGGGTCATCTTTCCAAAGAAATGCATGTCTTTCAGCTACTGGGGCAACATCGTTTAGGCCCAAAATAGGTGGTTTTAATCAACTATGCAATGCAGTCAGCTACGGTGGACTGGGACAGTGCAGATCAACAGTCTTGTCCAAGAAGGCAGGCATAGTAGTGTGCCCAAGAACTTGGCCTAGCTCTACCTCTTGGTAGCTCAATTCCTATTTTGCAATTAGTGCAGCAGCTAAGAGAATATTTAGAACAAAATTGTGCAATTGGTGATACAAGCACCAAAGTTGGCTCTTTAGGCATTACCGTTTAGAAAAAAACAACTGGCCACTTGAATTTTCAGTAGGCGACCAGGTAGGGGTCAATTGAAGAATTACACAGGGGTTAAAATTAAAAATGCTCAAATCATTTTGAAAACTACACCACATTATTTGTCTGATTGTAAAGATTCCATAAAGGTATAGTTTGGACTATCTGTGACTGAATGATCAGGAGTTATGGGGTAAAAACAGCAAAAATGGTGACAAAGGTCAGTTTCAGTTTGTACAGGGGTCAAAAGATAAAGTTGCTCCAATTTTGGTAAAAAAAAAAAAATGCAAATTATTAGTTGAGTTCAACATAATCAAAACTATTCCATTTATTAATCCTATTAGCTCAACCAATAATTTGCATCACTTTTTACCAAAATGGAAGGAACTTTAACTTTTGACCCCTGTACAAACTGAAACTGACCTTTGTCACCATTTTTGCTGTTTTTATCCCATAACTCCTGATCATTCCGTCACAGATAGTCCAAACTATAACTTTTTTGAATCTTTACGAACAGACAAATAATGTGGTGTCACTTTCAAAATAATTTGAGCATTTTTAATTTTGACCCCTACCTGGCCACTACTGAAAATTCAAATGGCCAGTTGTTGTTTTTTTTTTCTTTTTTCAAAAGAGTAATGTCTAAGGAGTATTTGTGCCAACTTTGGTCCTTGTATCACCATTTGCACGATTGTTTCAGTTATCTGCTGCACTACATGAGATAAGTCCAAGACAGATCCTGAGGCTCATTTTTGACAGGAATCAAACCTACCCCACTAAGACATCTGCTCTGCTAGGGAATACTTTTACTTTTTTAAGGTGTATAGGGAAAACTGCAATCTCAGAAAAGTGCTTATTCTTAATTGTTGCCTGATACTGCCGTTGAATACTGATTCCCTAGACTGCCAGATCCCCAGATTCTCCTGTGATACAAGTTAATAATAAACCTATGTTTTACACGAATGCACATGCTGTGGCAGCAGGTGAATAATTGATTTTTCTACGGTTTACACATTGGAGTCAGCTGCCACATGTAATAATCCACTGCAATCAATGCTGCCTGCTTTCTTTTACCGCAATTGAGTTTCTAGGATTTAATCAAGTCTAACTGGCAAAGGCACTCATCTTATTTGGCCTCCTAATTAAGTTCAGCCTAAAATATTTCTGGGCAACAGCGATGGTGAACAAGGAATTGGTCGTTATACTGAGAACAATGTAACGGAGTCTCCCGCAATTGAGAGGCCGGTGGCCAACGTGAGAGGAAAAACAAGCGATCATTCAATGATTTGAGAGTTTTATTGAATTTCTTCCCTTCATCCAGCCATGTGCCAAACAGGACTCAAACTACATCAACATCAATAAGCACCGGCTTAAGATAATTAGGTACTGACTCTATCCAGCAACCGATGTGGTTGCCCTTCAGTTTCAAAACCCGCCAAGTTGCCTTTGTTCTTGCTGGAACACCTACACTCACATTGAAGAATTGATGTCTCTGGATTGTTTAAAGCCCAGAAACTCTTCTGAAGAATCAAAAAGTCTTATCTGACAGTGCCAAAAACTACACACACACAGAGAGAAAGTTGTCAGCTTTTATACTGAAGTGGAAGCAACACTGGCTGAGTTTCAGTCAGTATATTTATCTGCATCGTCAAAGATAGAACAGGTCTCGAAACTGTTCAGGCCTGTGTGTGCTTCAATGTGTACATGATAGCTTGACAATTCGGGCGAAACAAGTTTGAGTTTGGCAGTGTTCCAGTATTAACCGTGGCCACCAGGGGGCAGAGTTCCATGAAACCTTACTATACCTACTACACTGCTTTTACTGGAGTGCGTATTGGAGGTAAGCGAGTGAGTTGTTGGGACACAATTTGTCACAGTGGCGCCGCTATTTTACCTCTTCTTTGATAGGGATGTTTACAGATGACATACATAAGCATAGCAACATTAAATTTTCTATTTTGCAACAGCAGACTTATTTCCTTGTGTTTCCTTGTTCCTTGTGTGTATTTGTTCAATGCTACCACCCCCTGTCACTACCACCATCTTCTTCAAATTTTCCCAGGAAGAGGTTGTTCTTCGGTTACCAGGCAACATGAGATAGCGCGGTGTAGTCCATCTGTACATTATCCGAGTATCGTTCGGGTACTAAAAAATACTGATTGAATATTCGGACACCCTACGGATTGTTACGCACTGCTTTTTACATACTATACAGTAAAGCTAGTATGAGTATTCAGCTATAACCAAAGTCTGAGGGTGAAACTTGGTTCACAAGGTCACCCTTGTGTTAGTTAGGTATGGCAGCTAGTTAGCTAGCCAGCTACCTGAGATTAGGGCAGTTTAACTTCAAACTCTGCATCACTGGAGTTAATTTGTTCTTGGTACAGGCCATAGCTAGCTTGCAAGCTAAATCCAAGCCCTACCTCATATGTACAAAGCTAACCTTGCTAGCTTAGAAGAGCTGCAATCATATTAGCCGGCTCTGTTATTAAATTTCAAAAATTCTGCACTACTAGTATTGAACAGAATGTAAGTATGTGATGTACCACAGAATCCTTGTGGGGGTGGGGTTTACTGTTTGTTTTTATGAGGTAGCTACAGGGATCGAAGGTCACAGGCATTCAATGTTGGTTTTCAGCCTTGCCGCTTACGTGTAGAAAGTTCTCCAGATTCTCTGAATCTTCTGATTATATTATGGACTGTAGATGATGGAATCCCTAAATTCCTTGCAATGTTGGTTTTTGGCCTTGCTGTTTACGTGCAGAAAGTTCTCCAGATTCTCTGAATCTTCTGATTATATTATGGACTGTAGATGATGGAATCCCTAAATTCGTTCCAATTGAACGTTGAGAAACATTGTTCTTAAACTGTTGGACTATTTTTTCACGCAGTTGTTCACAAAGTGGTGATCCTCGCCCCATCTTTGCTTGTGAATGGCTGAGACCTTGGGGATGCTCCTTTTATACCCAATCATGACACTCACCTGTTTCCAATTAACCTGTTCACCTGTGGAATGTTCCAAACAGGTGTTCTTTGAGCATTCATCAAATTTCCCAGTCTTTTGTTGCCCCTGTCCCAGATTTTTTGAAATGTGTTGTAGGCATCCATTTCAAAATGAGAAAATATTTGCACAAAAACAAAAAAAGTATTCTGTTTTTATTTACATTTCACACAATGTCCCAACTTCATTGGAATTGGGGTTGTAATTCGGCCTTCAATTGCATTGTCATTAATTAAAGAGTTGGTGGTTTGGCTCCTTCTGTCTGTATGTCTAAGTGACATTGAACAAAACACTGAACCTCAAGTTGTTCCTGATTTAACAGTGAAATGTTTTCATTTATTCTTTAACACCTTTACTGTTGGACTTTAGTACCGCTATTTGCTGGACGCACCCTTTTTACCTTGAGGACCGCGACTGACTGCATCTTTATTGGTGTTTACTGGAGTAATATAAGTAAAGAGCGCATTCTAGAAAAGTTTAGTTGGCCCACAGATGACAATGCCTGATACAATAAAACTCTACGTAAGACTTTTTATGAAGTGCTTGTCAAGTTACAAGTGACATAAAGGATCATCAACATGAGCTCTTAAATTCATGGCACCAGTCCTATAAAGAAGTGATTCTACAGGAGTAGACCTTTTAAATTAGAAAGGCTTTGGAAAAAAAAAAAAAAATAAAATTAGACGTTACACCAGATTTACAACAAACTGAGACTGTGATTGTCCTTCTTAAGTCTAGATCATTCTAGATTCCTTATAAAAGAAGACAATATTAAAACTTTGCTTTCTCTACCAGTGGGGCTATGTTTACACTGATGTTTGATTTGTTTTTGAGTTGGATTATTTAAAAGCTTTTTAGCCAGTCTCCAGGGAACACAGTGGAATCATCAATAATATCCCAGAAGAAGAATCCCTTTAAAGTTTGGTACTGATCAAAATCCAGATGTCAATGCTGTATCCTTTTATTTTAAAATTATTTTACACTATAAGGGCTAGTTTTGACATTTTGATCAATTTCTCATGTTTTGTCTTCACCAAAGGTGTTGGAATGATCACATTAAGAATTCCTCAAATGTTGGGAATGATTGTGTTCTACAAGGGGGATTCTTTGCCCTTTTATAGCATTCTTTTCCAAAATATGGGGCATTTTTTCAGAACCTTTTGTTGAATTTGTTGTAAGAGTTTCTGCCAATTGTCACAAAACTTGGTTGAATTATCAGTCTTGCCCAAAATCAAAATCCAATACATTTTAGTCAAGATTCAGATGTCAATTTTTTTTGGACGTTCTTTATCCTTTTAAATGGGGTGGTGGCCACGTGGTTAGTGCCGTTTGGTTTCAGAAGGTTCCCGGTTCAAACTCCACCCCTGTCACCTTTCTCTATGTAATGTGGATTTGCACCAGGAAAGGCATCCGGTGTAAAACGTGTGCCAAATGAACATGAGAGTCCACCTTGGATCTGCTGTGGTGACCCCAAAGTGAAAACAAGGGAACAGCCAAAGGGACTTACTTACTTTATCCTTTTCGATATGGACATCATCATAATCTTCTCATGTTTTCAACCAGTCTCCACAAGATTTAGTGGAATAATCAATTGTACTAAAATGCCAAAGCTACAAAACATCATGAAAACATAAATTTTGACCTTTGTCCCCAATGACTAACCTTTGGTAAACATAATTTTGACCTCTGAGCTCAATGACCTTCACAATTTAAAAAAAATAAATAAAAAAGTGCTTCAAGGGCAAATCTGGAGTTGACCATCATCCACATACCAAGTTTGGTAGCCTGCCAAAGAACGTGAGAGGAGTAGGGGAACTATAGTGTCCCATCTTTGCACTAACCGTAAGCAGGTTGAGTAGGTCTGTGTTGGCATCAACGTTAGGCGGTGTAGTCTGGATCAGCGCCAGCTCTTGAAGGATGGCATAGAGCTGCTGGGTTTTGGTCAGGTTGACCTGGGTCTTCTCTTTATCGACCCAGTCTGGCAGAGCCACATGCACAGCGATCAGGTCTTTCAGGTGAACGCCGAGGATCGGGAAGCGGAAGCCCAAGCACTCAGAGAAGCGCTTGCGGTAATGGCTGTAGTTCCCACATGATGTCACCAGTTCGATCAGGCTGTTAAAAATCTGGAGACGGGGGGATTTGTTTGGAGAGTCAAAAATGGACTTCATGCAAGAACCTTTTTGTGAACTATTAAATTTCTAATCTTTTTAGTAGGGATAGATAGATAATTGGCTCGGCTGATTATTGGCTGATTATCGGCCAGACCAATTATCGGCATCGGTCGATTACTGGCCCTGGCCGATTATTGTGTATCTCTCCAGAGCACCTAGAGGGATTATCGGCCTATGCCAATTGTCAGCACAACCGATTGTCACTCTATTCCTACAGAGCACCCAGAGGGATTATTGGCCCAACCGATTATCGGTCTATCCCTACAGAGCACCCAGAGGGATTATCGGCCCAACCAATTATCGGTCTATCCCTACAGAGCACCCAGAGGGATTATCGGCCCAACCGATTGTCACTCTATCCCTACAGAGCAACCAGAGGGATTATGAGACAAACGATTATCGGTCTATCCCTACAGAGCACCCAGAGGGATTACTGTCCCAACCGATTGTCGCTCTATCCCTACAGAGCACACCGAGGGATTATCGGCTGATGCAGATGATCAACCCAGCCAATTATCGGTCTATCGCTACTGTTTAGTACAATCTGCTCAACTGACTGTGCCTTGCCAGATTGGGCAAATGCTCACAAATTCAGAAAATTACATAAATGGTCTGTAAACATGTTGAAAAAGTATGTAAAGTGGCAGTGCAATATGGTGGCCTCCATAATTTTCCATTATATTACAATTAAAATTCCAGCATTAAAGAGGATAATGTAATATATGATGTGTAATTTATCTAGGAATTTCAAAGTAAAATTGCTTCAAATTAATGAAATATATCATTAATTACCGAAAACATAGGCTTTGGTGACTGTTACTACAAGTTTGGAGTACTTTTAAATTTTGTTTGTAAAAGTAAATATCAGCAAAACTGTTTAATGTGTAAAGTTCTCTTACGATTGGATTTTGCATGATGTCCCACGCAAAAAAAAAGAAAACCCAAAGATATAGTCCAATCAGTCTCGATACTCCACCTTGTTGGTTTCAGCACTGATGTGGGTCTGCGTGTCTTTGAGACGAGAGATGGAGCTGTTGCTGAGGCCACCGACTACCGCCATCAGAGTGTTGAAGTTCTGCAGCTGTAGCAGCTTCTGTAAGTGGAGACAGAAGAAATACTGAAGGAACATACAGGCAGGGAGAAGTGGGAAAGACTTTAAAAGTTACAGCCACAGATTTTCTGGAGGAAAAAAAATCACGCCCGCACACATACCAAGATAGTGCCGTGCTCGTGTCCCGAGCTCACCCCCCGTCAAAGCTTTAACAGTTGAGAGGCGGCTCTCTGCAGGGCGCCGTGCTGCCCTTCAGCCTGTGTGGCTTCTCGCTGAAAATCAATGGGGTTGCAGCTGCGTGGGAGGGCTGCCGGAGGGCATCATTTGGTTCAGCTCAAGCGCCCGTTTGAATCAACTAGCAAAAGCTTGTGCAGCGTTCGGCTGAGTCAACTCCACACGCATGCGACCGACACGGGTTTTATTGCCAAAACTACTGGACAAACTGGAGCCAGTTTGTACAGGGGTCAAAAGTTAGAGTCGCTCCAATTTTGTTCAAAGGTGATGCAAATTATTAGTTGAGTTAATAGGGTTTCAAAAAGGAATAGTTTGCACCATGTATCATGCTTAGTTATCACATTACTGGGTTACATATGTCACATGTCATAAAATTCAATGGACATCAACAATTTGCACCATTTTTTTACTAAAATTGGAGCAACTCTAACTTTTGACCCCTGTACAATCTGAAACTGAACTTTGTCACCATTCTTGTTTTTACCCCATAACTCTAGAGAATTCAGTCATAGATAGTACAAACTATACCTTTTTGGAATCTTTACAGTCAGACAAATAATGTTTTATAATTTTCAATATGACTGGAGCATTTTTATATTTTAACCCCATGTATTTCTTCAATTGACCCCTACGTGGCCGCCTAGTGAAAATTCAAGTGGCCCATCGGTTTTTTCAAAAGAGTAATGTCTAAGGTGTACTTTTGCCAAATTTGATGCTTGTATCACCATTTGAAGGATTCTTCTGTAAATATTCTGTTATCTGCTGCACTATTTTGTCCAAGGGCACGTACAAGTACTGTGATGTACAGGCCTGGAATCGAACCCCGGTTGGCTACAAGCTTCCTGCCCTCACTGCCTGGTGGTGACAAAGTAGGTAATCGTTTGATTCATTCAGCACAGTAATGCAGTTCAGAACATCTGAAACACTTCGGTAAGCTCTGCTGGATTTCTTTAACATGAACCCCGCTGAAGTGTTGGAGCGAGGGCAAATTTTGACATATCGAGGTGGCAAAACCCGCCAAGACCCCGGTACATAAATCACGTTCAGCTGACAACGTGGAAGTGGACTCGCATGGCGGCTTGTTGAACCCGTCAAAGCACTGCCGGCTATCAGGATGACTGAGGAGAAACCGTTTAATGTGATTTTCCTCCTGAAAATATTCTGCACTTGCTTTGATCTTGTGAACCTTGACGCAGCTGAGCCTGAAAGACGCATCGCAGCCCATCTGGCAGACTGATGCAAAATAGCATCAAGATAAAATGACACCGTTAGCAGGGAAGCTCGGGATGCCATTTAAAGGGATGTTTATGGTGAAAGGGCTGTGGTCTCTAGACGCGCAGCCACTGAACCAAATAAGGCTGTGATTTGACGTGTACGTGAGAGAAACGGCAGAGAGAGACTTCAGGACATGAGATGAAATTAAGATTGGAGACCTGGAGGTGAGTGCCAACAATTTCAACTGAAAAATGTGCACACATGTTGCATCAGGCAAAATATTTATGCAAGATGAGGATCTTAAAAGGCAGATGTTTACAGAAAGAGAAAGCAGGAATCACCCTATGGTGGTTGATCTTCATCTCCACTGCAACTAAAGAAGCAATGGTGCATCTTTACGTAATTCCTGAATTTATCGATTAATAATATTATATCAATTTATAATATTTATCAGTATTCTTAGCTTTTCATTGGCAACATCAAGGTCTGTGAACCTTTCGTCATGCCAGATGCAACCAACTCACTGGACTCCATATCCAGTCTATTTAAAAACAACAGGTGCCCAGAACACATCCATGATAGGCCTCAGAATTCATTGGGAAGAAGTCAGTCTGTCTGTCACCACTCGCATAACCCTCAGGACACCACTGACCAGAAACCATTTGGGGATCTGGTAATAACTGACAGGACGCCCAACTGTCCTTGAACGGCCCTGTGTTGTTTTAACATTGTAAAGCGCAAATTTCTTGGTGAATTATGCGATTCATAGAGAAATATATTAAAGTTGAGTGGAGTTTTCCAAAACCATCACGTCATATTTCGGGCACATAGACATCGACTCTGTGCAACTCCGCAGAGACAGACAGACAAAGAGACACAGACAAAGATACAGAGACAGAGAGAGAGAGAGAGAGAGAGAGAGAGAGACAGACAAAGATACAGAGAGAGAGAGAGAGACAGACAAAGATACAGAGAGAGAGAGAGAGACAGAGAGAGAGAGAGAGACAGACAAAGATACAGAGAGAGAGAGAGAGACAGAGAGAGAGAGAGAGAGAGACAGAGAGAGAGAGAGAGAGAGAGAGAGAGACAGACAAAGATACAGAGAGAGAGAGAGACAGACAAAGATACAGAGAGAGAGAGAGAGACAGACAAAGATACAGAGAGAGAGAGAGACAGACAAAGATACAGAGAGAGAGAGAGACAGACAAAGATACAGAGAGAGAGAGAGAGAGACAGACAAAGATACAGAGAGAGAGAGAGAGACACAGACAAAGATACAGAGAGAGAGAGAGAGACAAAGATACAGAGAGAGAGAGAGAGACAAAGATACAGAGAGAGAGAGACAAAGATACAGAGAGAGAGAGACAAAGATACAGAGAGAGAGAGACAAAGATACAGAGAGAGACAGACAAAGATACAGAAACAGACAAAGATACAGAAAGAGAGAGAGAGAGACAAAGATATAGAGACAGACAAAGATACAGAGAGAGACAAAGATACAGAAAGAGAGAGAGAGAGAGACAAAGATATAGAGACAGACAAAGATACAGAAAGAGAGAGAGAGAGAGACAAAGATACAGAGAGAGACAAAGATACAGAGAGAGACAAAGATACAGAGAGAGAGAGAGAGAGACAAAGATATAGAGACAGACAAAGATACAGAGAGAGACAAAGATACAGAGAGAGACAAAGATACAGAGAGAGAGAGAGAGAGACAAAGATAGAGACAGACAAAGATACAGAGAGAGACAAAGATACAGAGAGAGACAAAGATACAGAGAGAGAGACAAAGATACAGAGAGAGACAAAGATACAGAGAGAGAGAGAGACAAAAATAGAGAGACAGACAAAGATACAGAGACAGACAAAGATACAGAGAGAGAGAGAGACAAAGATACAGAGACAGACAAAGATACAGAGACAGACAAAGAGACAGAGACAGACAAAGATACAGAGAGAAAGAAACAGACAAAGATATAGAGACATACAAAGATACAGAAAGAGAGAGAAACAGCAAAGATATAGAGACAGACAAAGATAAGAAGAGAGAGAGAGACAGACAAAGTATATGAGACAGACAAGTATACAGAGACAGACAAAGATACAGAAAAGAGAGAGACAAGATACAGAGAGAAGAGACAGACAAAGATACAGAAAGAGAGAGACAAAGATACAGAGAGAAGAGACAGACAAAGATACAGAGAGAGACAAAGATACAGAGACAGACAAAGATACAGAGAGAGAGAGAGAGAGACAGACAAAGATACAGAGACAGACAAAGATACAGAGACAGACAAAGATACAGAGACAGACAAAGATACAGAAAGAGAGAGACAAAGATACAGAGAGAAAGAGACAGACAAAGATACAGAAAGAGAGAGACAAAGATACAGAAAGAGAGAGACAAAGATACAGAGAGAGACAAAGATACAGAAAGAGACAGACAAAGATACAGAAAGAGAGAGACAAAGATACAGAAAGAGA